>NW_006239221.1:75005-86632 GCF_000226075.1 Solanum tuberosum | reverse complement strand
CGGCAGGGGTATTTTTGATCCCAAAATGTAATGGAGGGTATAAGTGGTCTATTTCGCATAGTTCAGGGGCAATTTTGACCTATACCATGAGAATTATTTGTGAGAGTGACAAAAGTATTGAAGGATAAATCTGCAACCGAGAAAATAATATTAGAAGAAATTATAGCATTAATATTCACTCAAGTCTTTTTGAAAAATGTAAAGAAAAATGGATGATTATGCAAAATGTATATCCAAAATTTCATATAAACTTTAAATCAGAAACACATAAAATATATATATTTGCTTACCACGAGAATTATTTGTGAGAGTGACAAAAGTATTGAAGGATAAATCTGCAACAAAAAAAATATTAGAAGAAATTATAGAATTAATATTCACTCAAGTTTTTTTGAAAAATGTAATAAAAAATCGATGTTAATGAAAAATGTATATCCAATTGTGCTCAAATTTATATGGATACTCTTCCATACTTGGAATATCAAAAGACATGAGAATAGAAAGTGACATTAATATGAAAAAGTTAATAAGGTAAATGAATAGTCTAAATGTTACATGAGATGGATAAAGAAAGGCAATAATTGCCAGTTTTAATTCATTTAAAATGGCAATTTCATCTATTATTCAATACTCATTTATGTACTTATTTTTTAAGGAAAAATTCAGAAATAATTCAAAAAAAAAAGGAAAAAATAGACAATTACAAATGCTGGCCATTGGAGGGTGTCACATCAGCGATTCTAGATTCAACTTTATATATATATATAGATTTGTTTAAAAAATTATTATCTTGAATTAGAATTCAAATTAGTTATACAAGTTAAATAACAATATATTAACATTATTGAGATTAAGCACGTCAAATTTGTCTGATCATGACCCAACCCAATTTTTAGCCCATTTGAGTCCAACTCATTTGAGCCCAAAGTAAGTTTGGGCCGGTCATAACTCAATCCGATATTTTTTTCAACCCATTTTAAATTACATAAATCACATAGTGTTAAGAGCTTTACATCTTATCTCTATTCTTTTTCAAATTACAAAAAATCCTTAAATTTATAGGATCTCGGATACATTAGGAAACCCGGATACATAGATCACGGATTGTGAATGATACATTACTTAATGGGAGAGATGTATCCAAGAGGGGACATGGATGTATTCGAGAGGGGATATAGATGTATCCTTGAGGAGATAGGGATGTATCTGAGAGGGGATAAAGATGTAACCAAGAGGAGATTTTTGTAATTTTTTTAAATGGTAGGGAATTTTAGAGATTATACTAAAATAAGATAAGTATTTATGTATTTTTTTCTTTTAATATTTCCAAATTAGCTCAACCCACCCTACACCCCTAGAGCTAACGGTTGGAAATCTTACGAAAAATACTTCATAACAAACACTTGTGAGGAATTCACTATAGCTTGAGGCATGTCAAGAGACACTATCCTTAAGAATATTTCTCCTGCTATAGATATATCCTTGAAATTCAACAACATCTTCTAATATAAACTAGGAGTCAAAATCTAACAAAGTAGAAAACCCAAACATAATATCAAAACATATATAGGGGAAAGTATATAAAGCCATCTCAGAAATAAAATCTCAAGACCAAAATCAACAGTTTTAAAGCTAATAATTGTAATTGAAAGGAAAAAGGGTAAAAAATACCCCTCAATTTTGTTTTATTGGTTGGCTATGCACTTACCGTTAAAATGAAGTTATTTTTACCCTTGCCATTACTAGTTTCATCATTTGTTCCCCTCGATTGGATGGAAAGCCCCAAATCAACTAAAATTACCCAATTTTAACCCGATCCGACCCACTTAATCATATAACCCATTTCTTTTACCCAAATCAACTTTGTTTTCCACCACCAACACCTCCACTTAAACTACCACCAAAACCACCACCCTCTCCGAGATCTCCTCCACCACCTCCACTTTTCCCTAATTGTCCGCTATACTATTTTAATATGTCCAACAATACTTGTCCCATTTATAAAACCAATGAACATTTATCATTTTGGGTCATTCATTTTTCAATGTTTAAATGACTTATATTTGATAAAATTATCCCTATAATTTACTGCTTATTAATCCTTATGTCAAGTCAATAATAGACACATATTGTTGAACAAATGAAGTATCTTCTTTGGGGTATATGTTTTTACAGGTTTTCCTATTGTGTGGTGCTTGTCAACACACTTCTCATAAAAGCTTAGCGATTTCTTATTATTCATCACCAAAGACAGTTTGGATCTAAATTTTTGGGCCTTCCAACACTTCTCCTTTTTAGTCGGAAGTCTGACCTCTTACCCTTGTTTGTGATTCATTGAGAGTGATAGGTAAGATGTATGTTTAGGTATGCCTTACAAAAAAATCTCAACATACGAATTAGAGTGTCATAAAGCATATAAAGTTTAAATATTTTCTTAGATACATTATGTTTAGGTATGCCTTACAAAAAAATCTCAACATACGAATTAGAGTGTCATAAAGCATATAAAGTTTAAATATTTTCTTAGATACATTATGTTTAGGTATGCCTTACAAAAAAATCTCAACATACGAATTAGAGTGTCATAAAGCATATAAAGTTTAAATATTTTCTTAGATACATTATGTTTATCACAACCTGACTTGACATAAAATTTAATAAAGAATGAAGACTTTGTGAACTTTTAGTTTTAAATATTTCATAATATTATTCACTATGGTTATGTCAGATTAATGTAAAAGTCAAATGTAAATTTGAAAAGTCAATTTTTGCAAAGTAATTAAAATATTAGACTATGACATAAATATATTCTCCTCAATATAAGAATTTTCATATATTAATCTAAATCAAAATTAGATATCGATAGTTTGCCCCCTTAAATAAAAAAATTAAATTGAAAAAATTTAGTGCTTTAAATCCACAATAATAGCATGTATACTAGGCCATAACCTCTTTCCCTAAAATGTCTATATCTCCAAAAATCATAATAATTTATCTTTATTCCTTTTATATATGAAAAGTTTTGATTTCTATATTAAAAAAATTGGGGATTTCATACTATATAACAAAATGCATGTAATTAAACAGAGTCATGTACTACTTTTTTTTATCACTTTATTTTTTATTTTTCCTTAAATGTCTAAGTTGAGCAAATTTTTTTTTTTTTGGTAACTAAAGATTTTATTACCAAGTAGAAAATGAGTAAAAGAATAAAATTGTGATGAAAATCATCATATTACCATTTTTGTGCTAGTCATTATTTTTTTTCTGTAAAAGTTCTTTTGACTCTTGAGAAGAAATACTATATAAATAGCATCTTCTTAAGTTGATAAACAACAACAAATACAATATAATTTGAAAGAAAAAATGGGTAAATTGAATAGTTTGATATTTTCTGTTCTCCTAGTTATGTTGATAGCATCAACAGGTTTGTTTCTTCCGTCTACAATTTTTTTTTGTTTGCTTAAAAATTAGTATAATAGTTTATTATATTTTATCAACTAATGAAGTGTGCAAATGATCATTTAACATATAACAATAAATCTATTTCAATTCTAGAAATAAACAAATAATTAACTTATGTTTTTTTCTTATATTTTATTATGTTACCTTACCTTAGAAGATTTTGGACATAGATATTAAAAATACATATAATAAAATTTGAATTTCAGGTTTGTTTCAAGTAGATGGTTTGAATTGTTGCACAGACAATCACATTGGACGTTGCATTCCAGGCAGTGAAGATGATACCAAATGTGATAATATTTGCAAGAAAAATTGTAAGGGAGGTCACTGCAAAGTCATCGGCAAAACACCTCCTAATCATTTTTGTCATTGTCTATGTTAAGAATTTTTTTATAAACTTGTTCTATATACGTGGTTGCAAAAAGAGACATTTTTATGTTTCAGCATATATTAGAGTTGATCTATTTATGAATATCCTAAGATGTCTTTTCAAGAGAAATATATTACCTTAAATATAGTCATGGACTATTATTTACAGTTGAGTAGTCTCGAAGAACCTAATTGAAGTTGAACACGTCTTGTAGAGTCCAAATTGAAAATAAACACATTTTGTAGAGTGTCATAAAATTTCATTGTCTACGCATACTATATAACAAAATGCATCCAATTAAGTAGAGTCATATATAAGGAGTCACTTAATACTATTCTATTTATCACTTTATTTTTAGTTTTTCCTTAATTTCCTAATTACCAAATATATTATTTTGGTAACTAAATAATTTTATTACCAAGTAGCAAATGAGTACATAAAATAACTAGTGATTGATGGACATCCTCAGATTATCAAACGCACTTTGTATTAGTCATTTATTTTTTTATAAACTGATAAACTTTTATTGAAGGGGTACACTTTATATCTTAGATAATGTCATATTGAAAAGAGAGAAAAATATGAAGTGTCGTATAAAATATAACACAAGTTAACATAATACATATATTTAGAAACTCAATAATAATATAGCCCCTAGATACAAATCCAAAATAAACAATACATGGTATGAATTATGATAAATATGATATCAAAATCTGACCTTTGTAGTACGGTCAATGATGATAGGGTTATCTTAGTGAGTACGCTAAGACCATATGATGGGGTGATCATGATAGAAGTCAGGATGATAAGAGTAGACCAAAGAGAAGGATTGACAGACTTCTACGTTTGGTAAGCTTCTAAAGAAAGAGATACACATGACATCTTAAATAAATCTCACATCGAAAAGACATAAACAAAAGCTCACTTGATAAGCACATTTTTAAACTCGATGATGACGTAGCCGGATAAATAAATCCCTAAAGTTTGTTGTGCCAAAGTAAATAATACATATCATGACTTGAATTTTGATATTTTTTTTAATCATTTCACTATTTTCCACTGTTATAATTGTGCCCAGTGACATTGCTGGGCCAACTTATCTGGGCTAAAGACCATAAATTGGGCTTACTGTCCAACTTATCTCTTTGACAAAAAATGCAAAATTGCCCATGAGATTATATTCTATGTCTATAGGATGGTTGAAGTCAAAAGTTGAATTTTAATTTTTTTAGAAATTCGAAACAACACTAAAAAGTTATTTTTGCTTCAAATTACTCATAAAATTAAAAATAACTTCAATTTGTATTCACGGACAAATACAACTTCAGTTTTCAAATATCATTTTTCATTATGAAAACAAAAACTTTTTTTTTTTTTCAAATACTCGCAATTTTCATGGTCAAACGCCTCCTAAAAGTATTCTCATCCCAAACGCAAGTACCAAAAAGGTTATAGGGACGATCTTTAACTTCTTTTTTTGTTTAACCATTTAGTCTTCAATACTTATTAATTCAACTTCTAAATTCATATCACATGAGCTTACTAATGAGATAAAATTTTACCTATCGAAAGCATCTCTATTCTCAGCAAATCATGAAATCAGTATTTAAAATTTATGAATTTGAAATTTTTATTTCTTGTGAATTAGAGAAATTTTATCAAAAGTGGAATCCCCCAAATGACATGAAAGATAAACAAATTATTAAGGAAAACAGACTAACACCAATTAATGATATTTTGTGATGTGTTTGAACCAAAAAGTGAATGGTTTGCATGAAGATGGATGTATTTTGGATTTTTATGAAATGAGAAAAGAGTAGCCACTTTCCCTTTTTTTCAAAATTCCATCTCCTCAAGAAATTTCCTACCTATGGTTGTATCTCTTTTCCAAAAATGGTAAATTGTCAAGATTGGGACAAAACTTCATAATATTAAGAAGGTTATGATAACATATGTAGTAACAAAAAGAGATATTTGGTGGCAATAGATATATTCAACGATAATTGAGTTAATATTATTGTATTTAGAGTCGTTAAAGATTTTATTAACGTTTGTATATAGTGTTGGCTATAAATGCTCATACTATATTATTGTCGCTAAATATAATGTATAGCGATAATTATATTATTGTAACTAAATAATTATGGAGAAATCCTTTATTTATTGTCGTAAACACACGTGTAGTGTACATTTGCATATGTGGATAATTTTGTGTGGTACTTGTTGAAATGGTTTACTCTCATAGCCAACGCATTGTTATATCTCCATTTTTTTAATTGATAAAATTATCAAGAAAGTGTTTAAAATTATAAGTCATTTTTATTACGATGATATGAGTTAAAATTCAACGAAGAAATACAATCAATAAAAAATTATATTATCGATTCCAACTTATATTTAAAAAATTAAGACATAGTTAATGTTGTTATTCATGTTAGGTTATTGGTTGGGGGTGGGGGTGGGATTGTTTGTATTGTTTTATGTTGAAGTGGTATTATTTTATGATAAAAGCTATCAAAAGAAAATGTGAATCATGGATCCTATAAAGCTTTTTGTGATTTAAAATGTATTAAGAAATGAAAAACATATTTTAAATTAACACATAACAAGAAAATAGGACAAATAGCTTGAAATTAGAAAAAGGGTTCCCTAAGAGACTGCTCAAGTTGCCTATAAATTATTTTGGGTCATGCCTACTCGAAATTGCTAAGAGACATGTACATAAGACAATACTTCTTTTAAAAAAAAAATACTTGATCTCAATTTTTACGTCAAAATATATTATTTTATCTCGATTGAATAATCAAATATTCTAAAAGAACAAATATTTTGTTTTTTGATAATTTGAAGCTCGATCTGTTAGTTATCTTTGATTGAAATCGTCAGAATATTCTAAAAAAAGATTCTTTAAAAAAAAATAATTGTAAGTGGAGAATGACGAATTTCACCATGAGCTTATTGGATCATTAGTCACAAGTGGATAATCAAGTTGGCCATCTAATATACAAAAATAAAAAAAGAATATAGTTGGGATATTTACACAATTATTTGTTTATTAGCCTTTTCTACTTGGAAAAGGTATCATTCATATGATGACTAGGAATACAGCTACTTGCTTAAGATAGTCTTACATCGGTGCATGCAATAATAATAATAATAATAATAATAATAATAATAATAATAATAATAATAATAATAATAATAATAATAATAATAATAATAATAATAATAATAATAATAATAATAATAATAATAATAATAATAATAATAATAATAATAATAATAATAATAATAATAATAATAATAATAATAATAATAATAATAATAATAATAATAATAATAATAATAATAATAATAATAATAATAATAATAATAATAATAATAATAATAATAATAACAACAATATAACAATAAAAATAAATAGTAGGCAATATTCTCCATCTGCCTAAGCCTCAAGGGACACAATTATTCGATATCTATATTAGTGAAATATTCAAATATAGCATTAAACTCGAAAAATTAATCGAGACTTGCAAGTTTGTGGGGATAACTGATTGCATGAACTGATAATTGCCACTAGTTATCTTATTTAGCGAAAAGATTGAATATGACAATTTGTAGTCTGTCAACTTCTTTCTCAAATAATATTAATAAAAATATCGAAATAAGTGACTCATAAATAAAAAGAAGAGAAAATAAGAAGCAACAAATATTTATGATATTCAGAAAGATTTATGTGTTGTCTCATTTAATCACCGCCTATCATAAGCTCACTCAAAATGCTTTTTCCTATAATAATGGAGACCATTTCAAAAACATGTACTCCAACAAAGATTCTCAACTTACTCATCACATTGATAAGAATTAAGACATAACTTCTTATCATAAGAGTAGTGAACTAAAAGAAATTATTAAAAAATATTTTTTTTTATAATAAATTATTTAGCAGTAGATTAATAATGAATTTAGTAGTTAGTCTAAATATATATAATTTTTGTAGTGGTTATGCCCTTCTTTCTTTCACCGTGATTTTTTTTCTCTATTATGGCCCCAACTTATGTCATCCTTAAACTTCTCATATTTTATATTAATTAAAATCTTACAAATTACCATTGGGGTTGTTGAGAAAACATAGATGGTGATATAAGGAATATGAAATTTATAAAACCTAACCTAATATTTATAAAATTTAGAGTGACTATAGTATTTGTTAAAAAGTAATGTCTATATATTTTCGTCATCTAATAAATGATGCATATTTATCCTTTTTGTTAACAAATCTATATTTACTGTGTTAGGATTTTGCCCTAATTTTCTTAACTTATTTGAAGTTTATTTTTTCCTAAAAGAAAGGATAAAACATTATCATAAATGTTTTTACTTTTCATGAAAGGAAAATATATTTTTCTTCCATATTTGGTTTATTCTTTCCTTAGAGGAAAAGTTAGGCGATCTATAAATTAAAGATCCTCTTCTCCTATCAAGAACACAATCGAATCCACAATGTAGACAATTAAGAGTTTTGTTTATGGGGAGATTTTCTCTCTACAATTTTAATGATTTTTTATTAATTTTTAATTATGTAGGCCAATTAGTCCTATCATATAATAATATTATGTCTTTTAGTATAGTTTTATTTGTCATCTAATTTATCGTCATATGATTTGCAAATTATAAGCTTCTGCATGACACCCTAATCACCTTTCGAACCCAACAAGTGGTATCAGAACATATGGTTTAACGATCCAATGGAACGAGGTTGAAGATAGGTTCAACACGGTTTCAAATCAATTTGCAAAATTTTTGTTGATGATGAAGATTTTTGTCCAGCTACATGTAGAGAAGAGATTAAAACCATATTTCCAACATTCTTGTTGCTGCATCTTTGAAAATAAAAATAAAATATTTTAAAACCATTTTTAACCCATATATTTTAAATTTTATTTTTAACCATGGCAAGCAACAGTGATGAAGACTATGTGAAGAACAAGATTATTATGCATATGAAGAAGGTGGATCAAGTTTTGTCAAGAAAATCCAGCCAAAAGGGGAGATTTGTTAGGGTTTTGCCCTGATTTTCTTAACTTATTTGAGGTTTATTTTTTCCTAAAAGAAAAGACAAAACATTACCATAAATGTTTTTACTTTTCATGAAAGGAAAATATATTTTTCTTCCATATTTGGTTTATTCTTTTCCTTAGAGGAAAAGTTAGGAGATCTATAAATTGAAGATCCTCTTCTTATATCAAGAACACAATATAATCCACAATGTAGACAATTAAGAGTTTTATTTATGGAGAGATTTTTTCTCTACAGTTTCAATGTCTTTTTATTAGTTTTTAATTATGTAGGCCAATTGGTCCTATCATATAATAATATTATGTCTCTTAGTATAGTTTTATTTGTCATCTAATTTATCGTCATATAATTTGCAAATTATAAGCTTCTGCATGACACCCTAATCACCTTTCGAACCCAACATACTGAACTAAAAGGGAACCAAATCCTAAAACTGTTTTTTTAATTTTAAAAATATTGCGTAACTTTAAAAAATTACCTCACATTTTTTTTTATCTTTACCCCTACCTAACTAATTCCTCTCCTAGTCATAAAATGATTTGGATAGAATACGAATAGAAAAACCAACGAGGGTTGTCGTGACTCGTAAGTACTTCTTCATCCTTGATCAAGATATCTCATGTTTGAGTCCTCTTGGATACGGAGTCGCCTTTGTTAGGGAGTGTTTTACCTCCCAATGTGGGACTTTCCGATGTGAATCCGAATTTAGTCAAGCTCCAATGAAGGTACCAAACACCAGATGTGAAACCAAAAAAAAGAATACAAATAGAAGAGGAATCAATTTTTTTTTAGTTGGGTTGGGTCTATAGGTGAAACCCACATGACATTTTTAAATTTAAAAAGTCAATTTTTAAATTATTATTTTTAAAATTTTGTATGTTAACGAAAATGATAAATATGCCCTATTCTTTGTTGGATGACAAGATATATATGTATCATTTGTTGGACGATGAGAATATATATGTATAATTTTTTCTAAAGAGGAGTATATTCCTCTAAATCACAGAGTTAAAAAATATATTTATCCCTTTTTATATAAATAAGTAAAAATATAAAAGTTGAACTGGATTTTAGTTATCAAGAAACTTTATTTAGTTCTAATTATTCTATTTTTTCATAAGAAATTGAAATAAACTAGGGTACCAAAATCAATGTCGGTTTTAAAATTAATTAACTAACCTTGTCTCATATATCCGTCGTTAATCCTTTGTCTTTATTGTTTAATAAAACTTTAGTCCAAATTCATTTTTATTTTAATAAATTCATCAATTAATTTAATTAGATAATTAACAAGTGGAAATGACCAACTTAACTTTAGATGTTACTCAATTATGTATTAATCCAAACACTTAGTATACATATCAAATAATATTAAATAAAAATACAAAATATAACTATAAAACTATGCTGAATTCGTAAAATTAATACAAAATCAAAACTTTATATACAAGCTGTTAAAAGGAAACTTCCCCATTTAGGTAATTTTCGTCTTTGTTATCACAAAAATGCAAATAAGAAATTTCCCACTTATGTAGCACATAATTCAGCAGGAGTTCTTTTTATTTTTATGTAGCACAAATAAGAAATCATTCAAATATAAATGTATCATGTATATTGTTTATTTTATATTCGAAAATAACATAGATTTTTAAAATAATCAAATATTATACATATATAAAGGGACAAAATACATATATTTAAGTTAATTTGAAGATTAAATTCTTATTTGTTTGCCTTCAATAAAGATTTAAATTTGAATGGTGCAAACCTTATGTCATTAAATCTTAAGATTTAAGTATTTATTTGGTCTAAATAGATTTTAATTATTAGGATTTTGAAGAAAATTATAATATCATTAAAAAATTTGTGTAGATGGATAGTTTTGACCATCACTCTATCCACAATCACCTACCATCATCACTAATCATAGTATGTCTTTACAATTACAACCACAATTGTCAACCTTTTTACCGTCGCCAACCACCGATTACCTTTGCTATCACAATCACTATTACTATGGATTATTACTTACCATTTGTATCATTATTAAAAATTTTTACTATCACTATCATTACCATTAACGTAGCCAAGTCCACCGTCATTTATCTATCCGTCAATATATCCTTTCTACTATCCATCATAACCATCACCTTCTCCAACTACCACCAACACATCATCAACCCCCAGTACACCACAATCAACGCAAACCAACTTAATCACCAATAACCACCATTATCAGCCACTATCGGGCAATATATCCTTACTACCATCCATATTAACCATCATAATTATCACCTTCGCCAACTAACACCAACAAATCATCAACCGTCACAATTAACACAATCAACTACTAACATCAACTAACTTCAACTAACTTCACCATCTTAATCACCAAGAATCACTATCATCACCAGTCACTACTACAACAACAACTACCTCCACCATCACAATAATCACCACCACCATTACTCCTCACTAACACCAACCATTATCATCACTACAACCATAAATCATTACTACCATCATTAACAAACAAAAATATTTCATTTTTCTCATCAAATAATAATTTTATTTTATTATATTTATATATTTTTTATTGTTTAATTATTTTATATTTTAATAATAAATTCAAATTAGATATCTTAAATCTTTTTTGGAAACTCAAATATTCAATCCTTATAACTCCTCTTCTTCTTCTTCATCAATGTGT
>NW_006239221.1:40908-74495 GCF_000226075.1 Solanum tuberosum | reverse complement strand
TGTCCGTACTAATCTCTCCAGCTCTTCTCAATGGTTCATCGGCGCCGGCGCCGGAGATGGAGGAAGACGAGGAGTCGCTAACTCATCCACTGCTTAACAGCCTCTCTCGATCAACATCGAACAACACTTCTCAGGTCGCTATCGTCGGCTCTAGTGTCTCCCCTATTGAAAGCCTCGACTACGAGTACGTCTCTCCTTTTCATTGTTCCTATTATTTGTGTATACGTTGTAATGTATTGTTTAATTTGCAGTAAATTAATAGTAACGGAGTTCGGTATGAAGATGAAGTCCTTCATTATTTGGTCTTAGAAATGGAATTTTTTTGATGCTCTGAGAGAGAATTCAACTGTTTCTACACAGAAGCATATAATTCATGATAATAGTTATTCTACTGAGTCTAACGATTTTTTAGGGGTAGAGAGTTTTGTGCTTAGAAAATCTCGGGATTTAAGTAATCATCTGGTGCTTTGTAAGAGATTTCACTAAGAGAATATGGGAGATAGGAAAGAACACTAAGAAATTTCACAAAATAGAGAAAAAAATTCAGTATTTACCTGACAAGTCCATGAATTAGCTGAAGACTCATCCATATTCTTTGGTAAGTCTAAGTCTAGTAGGAAAAATTAGATCAGAATTTTGATACTTTTATGATGATTATTGTATTCGAGCAAATATATGAGAGTGTTTACATTAAAGTATTGTTGGGTGAAAAAAAACCCGGAAAGGTAGAAAGATATGCTTGGAAGCTTGGAGTTAAACATGATAAAGAGTGTGTACAATTCCTTTTTCTTTCTAGTTTTGAAGTTCCTGGAAGGAGATTTTGGTTTTGAGTTCGGTATATTTTTGGTTGGAAAATGTTTCCTTGTTCTTTCCCTTTCTCTGATTAGATTGGCAAATAAAAGAAGCCTAATAATGGTGTTTGCCTGGTTGAAGAATCATGGAGAATGATTATTTCAAGCAAGATTGGAGGCGTGGAGAGAAGATTCAAATATTGCAGTACGTATCCATGAAATGGATGATGTGCTTTTTCATTGGATTGCTTGTTGGCCTTGTTGGTTTCTGTAACAATCTTGCTGTTGAGAACATTGCTGGAATGAAATTTGTGGTGACTTCTGATCTGATGCGTGCGAGAAGGTATACACTTCTCTTTCATTTTTAGCTTTGATGTATAATACCCTCCTACGACTTCGATTGTTGTGTTGAAGTTACTTGAACTATATAATACAAACTGATATCTGCTGCTATTTCATCTAAATTTTGTTTGAAGTTCTTTTAGTTAAAAGATATAATCAATTGTTTGTGCAATCCTGATATTAAATGTTATTTTTGAGGTTATTGACTGGAATTTTATGGTCATATAAATACATGTATATGTTATGCATATGTTTCTGAGGGTAACTGAACTGTGGAATATGGAAATAACCCTGTTCTGTGTTCTAAATTTGTGGAGTGGAATACTATGATTTCTTTTGTATTAATAAATAGAAAGTACTCCATGTACTTGTATAAATATGTTTTTGAGGTGAATGACTCTTGATATAATGCAACAGGTATACAACGGCTTTTCTTGTATTTGCTTCTTCCAATTTCGGACTGACATTATTTGCCGGTCTAATTACGGCTTTTATCGCACCAGAGGCTGCTGGTTCAGGTATACCTGAAGTTAAGGCTTACTTGAATGGCGTAGATGCACCAGCAATATTTTCTCTGCGGACTCTGTTTGTCAAGGTAAAGTGACCTTGAATTGCCTTTTCATATAGATGCCTTTTTTTTCGTTATCCCAATTTTACATTTTATTTACTAATGTTCAGTTCTAGTGTTGGTGGTGTATTTATTGGTTTGGGAACGATTGCATGAATTAAGGATTATGTAATTGCGTGGTTGGTCAATTAATGTGATATGTGATTGCCTTTCATACTACATAAGTGAGCTCATAGAGGATTTCTTTTTTTTGGGGGTAGGGGTAGGGGGTTACTTTTATTTTCATTTTATAAGGTGAGGCAGATTCTGGTTTATGGAACCTCCCTGAGGTAGGGGTAAGGTCTGGATACACTCTACCCTCCCTAGACCCCACTTTGTGGGACTACATTGGGTATGTTGTTGTTGGACGCTCTTAAATGATTTTGGATAAGCTTGAAGTTCTTACGAGTTACGAGGTTCAGATTATAGATCAACTGGTTTGGACACAAAGCACCTTTAAAATGTGAAAAATCTAGAGCTCCCTAAGAAACACCCAGGATTTACTGTTATTTCCAAGATATCAAGTGAAGCTAGACCTGTTTGTTATTTGAAAGAGAATCCTGTGCATGCTTAACCTAGTGATACATACATTTTTTCCTCCTCATCCTAGTGCTTCATAAATGCTCACTAGACAATGATTGGAAGCAGCTTGATCTCCAACCTCTGACATAAGCTCTTATATTTGTTCCATGTCAAAACATTTGGTTCTTCTAACTTTAGTTTCAACTAACTTCTAAAAGTTGTCTAGAAATCTTGTCCATTCGTAGTCCAGAACAGACTTAAACTGCAGCTAACAGTGCTGTTTTAAACTGTTCATAACATTTGGGAGGTGTTCTACCTGGGGTTGTGGTGAAGTTATGAATTATGAGCTTTTAAATCTGCAAAATCAATCAATTAACTTTTTGTTTCCTATAGAAGATACTTCCTTTTCAATTTAACCATGGGCTTGTCTACAGTTTGTGCATGGATATTTGAATCTTCCATAGTGTTTATGATCATCTTATCTCACGTCTGTGAATAGTTGATAAAACATTTTTTGAGTTTTGCCTCTTTATTTCCCTAGGTAGAGGTAAGGTTTGGTTTACACTCTACCCTTCCTAGACCCTACTTGTGGGAATATATTCGGTATGTTGTCGTTGCATCATATTTTCTGTCTGTCTTTCCTCTATTTCTCTGTTTCGAAGGCCTAGTGCAACATGTTAGAGTAAGAGCCTTACTTGAAACTTTAATGAACAGATTGTTGGCAGCATTTCTGCAGTATCAGGATCTCTGGTAATCGGAAAAGCAGGCCCCATGGTTCATACTGGTGCTTGCATTGCAGCACTAATAGGTCAAGGCGGGTCACAGAAGTATGGATTAACTTGGAAATGGCTGAAGTATTTTAAAAACGATAGAGATCGACGAGATCTTGTAACATGTGGATCAGCTGCTGGGATGGCTGCTGCTTTCCGAGCTCCTGTTGGCGGTCTGTTGTTTGCTCTCGAAGAAATGGCATCTTGGTATATCTAAAACAAATGAACATGCTTTAGGCTGATTCTTGGTAAACAAACAGGTTTTCGGAAGATAATAGCCCTTATCGCTATATCTGTGTTAGTAAGATGATAGTAGATATTCTCTCTCTCTTAGATGGTTGATACTATGCACAACTCAACAACAACATACCAATTGTATTCCCATGAGTTGGGTCTAGGGAGGGTAAGATGTACGCCGACCTTACCCCTACTATTGTGGGGTGGAGAGGTTGTTTCCGATAGACCCTTGGCTCAAAGGAAGTGTAAACAGAGCAAAATTGAAGGAAATAACAATTGTAAAAATAGCAAGATAAACAAAGCAAATGAAGCAACAGGTAGTAGTAAAAATAGAGAATAAGATACTATGTGAATACATAAGATCACTTATTAAGGAGAAGATGAGACGAGGAGACTAGACCCCTGCCTCTGCCATGTAAAAGTACCATAACACTCAGCCACCTACTACATTTCTACCCTAATCCATGACCTCCATACTTTCCTATATATGGTCATGTCCTCAACAAGGTGAAGGTGTGATATACCCTTTCTAATCACCTCCCCCCATTATTTCCTAGGCCTACCTCTACCTCTCCTAAAACCTGCTATAGCCAAACTCTCACACCATCTTACTGGTTCTTTTGTGCACCTCCTCTTCACATGCCTGAACCACCTCAACCTCGCTTTCCTTATCTTGTCTGCCAAGGAGGCCACTTCCACCTTGTTCTGTATAACTTCATTCCTAAACCTATCCCTCCTAGTATGCCCGCACATTACGCACAGCATTGATATTGAAATTGACTTCACTGTCCGACAAGGACTTTTTGGATTGCCTTATAATTGGTGGCTTTGCACTTCCTCTTGTAAGTTATAATTTGTCTTTAAAGGATGGAATATCTAAAGCAGTTATTGTAGTCCAACAAAAAATGTGGTGCATGGACTACTGAATTGTCAGGTTGGCTCTTGGGAGAGGATCTGGTCTTGCAAAATAGCCTGTATGTTGACTGTTGATGATTGAAGATTATGAGAGAGAGAGAAGCTTTAATTATTACTCCCTCTTTTCCATATTAATTGAATTTTTGAGGCTTTTTTCATTGTTCAAAATAATTGTAAGTTTCTTCCGGTACTTGAAATATGCTCCTTTTATTTATATTTAATTTTATCATTCTCAATTTTTTTTGATATTTAGTTTCAAGTTTTTTTTTAACATCTTCTGTGGCTTTAGATATTTGTTAGCAAGTGTTGCCTTAAATCCAAGGCCAAAAGCATATTGTTGAAGTGATTGATGCTGTCGCTTAATCATTAATGTATTTTGACCATAAGTTGTGATATTTTTATATTCAGCTCCCAAGTGGAGACACTATCAATGATCTCTGAAAGACTATTAGGCAATGGGGATGGTCCAAACTCGCTTTTGATTTTCTTGAATCGTATTTTGTTCAACATACTTAAGAGGAGATAGTTTTACCTGAGCTGATTTTGCTGGACGTGAACTTCCTGTAAAGTTGAGTCTTAATGGGTGTCTAAATGGTAAAGGAATGGTCTATCAAGGGAACTGTTATAAAAAAAGTAGTTATGTGTGGACTTAAGTGAGTAAGGTTTTCTTCCCATGGGATAGATGGCTATACCAAGTCAGCTTTTGGAGATTAAATAATTTGAAAGTTCCCTTTATCAGGTCTCTCATCTCTTATATATCGCACATACGGTAGTAGATTGATGTGATGTATACTGAAATATGGATTTTGATGTTTGGTGTGATTAAAAAGGATGCTGTAGTTTTCCTTTTTGTTTTTTGACATTGTATGCACTTCCTTTGTGTTGCAGGTGGAGAAGTGCTCTATTATGGAGAGCCTTTTTTACTACGGCTGTGGTTGCAATTGTCCTTCGTGCTTTGATTGATGTTTGCTTGAGTGGGAAATGTGGACTCTTTGGTAAAGGAGGTCTCATAATGTTCGATGTCACGTCAGCTAACGTCGCATATCAGATCTGGGATGTGCCTCCTGTTCTTTTGCTAGCAGTTATTGGAGGCATATGGGCAAGTTTGTACAACTTTTTACAGGATAGGGTTCTGCGGATTTATAACAGAATTAACGAGTATGATCTCACTTTGGCTTTTAGATTTTCATATATTCCTTTCCTTTTCAAGGCATGATAAAGTTAATGTTTTTATGTGGCTTCTTTTTCATTTTCTTTTTAGGAGAAGAGCTGCTTACAAAATAGTTCTGGCTCTTACAGTCTCCATTTTTACATCTTGTCTTCTTTTTGGATTACCATGGTTGGCACCTTGCCGCCCTTGCCCTTCAGATACATCAGAACCTTGCCCCACAATTGGACGGAATGGTAACTATAAGAAGTTTCAGTGTCCTCCAGGTCACTACAATGATCTTGCCAGTTTATTTTTTAACACGAATGATGATGCAATCAAGAACCTTTTCAGCAAGAACACTGATGCCGAGTTTCACCCTTTCTCAATGCTGATTTTCTTTATCACCTGTTTTTTCCTGAGCATCTTTAGTTATGGGATAGTCGCACCTGCAGGTCTCTTTGTGCCTGTCATTGTGACAGGTGCAGCTTATGGTCGTTTTATTGGGATGATGTTTGGTTCGCACTCAACTCTTAACCATGGCCTATTTGCTGTTTTAGGTTCAGCTTCCTTTCTTGGGGGTTCTATGAGAATGACAGTTTCCTTATGCGTCATTATCCTAGAATTGACTAATAACCTCCTCTTGCTACCTCTAATGATGCTAGTTCTTCTTATCTCCAAAACTGTAGCTGATGCATTTAATGGGAATATATATGACCTCATAATGAGGGCGAAGGGTTTCCCTTACTTGGAACGTCATGCTGAACCTTACTTAAGACAACTATCAGTGAGTGATGTGGTCACAGGTCCACTCCAGTTCTTTAATGGCATCGAGAAAGTTGGTAACATAGTTCATGTTCTCAAAACCACCGGGCATAATGGCTTTCCAGTGGTGGATGAACCCCCGCATTCCGTAGCACCAGTTCTATTTGGTTTGGTACTCCGTGCACATCTTGTTACATTGCTAAAGAAGAAAGCATTTCTTCAAAATCCTGTACCTGCTGGAGTTGACACTTTTGCGCAGTTTTCAGCTGATGATTTTGCAAAGAAAGGTTTAGACCATGGAGACAGAGTGGAAGATATACAACTGGCAGATGAAGAGATGGATATGTTTATAGATCTGCATCCTTTTTGTAACACTTCGCCTTTCACTGTTGTAGAGACTATGTCCTTGGCGAAGGCTCTGATGCTCTTCCGAGAAGTTGGTTTAAGGCACCTTCTGGTAATACCCAAGGTTTCTGGGGTAAGAACTGTTTCCTCATCTTTTCTGTTTCAAATTCTTTTTCAATGACATACTCAGATGCTGTATCTTATCCCTAAAAGTAATTCAACAGTTGATAAAAGATACATTAACATAACCTGAAGGATAGATTACCCAGCTTTCTGCATGCATGTTTCAGTGCATTTGTGTATGACCTCGCTAATTTTTAATATTCATTCATTCATGAAATCTTTCACCAAAATCTCGTTCTTTTTAGGTATTTGATGTGAAATAAATTGTCCATTATTATTTTTTATAGACAACCGAATAGGTTCAATGATCAATACCTCTCTGTAAGAGTTAAATTCTTCTGAATCAGCCTTGTGATTTTTGAGTTCCCGTTATCTTGTTTATTTTTACATTTTGAATATCTTCCTGGTTGCATCAACCGATCAACATTCTCATCATCCACTGATGGTGATTAAGTAATGACCCGTTCCCTCACAGTTAAATTTTCTTTTGCTCTCCCTATTTCATCTACCATGTTGATTATATAATCGTTGCTTGTTTGGAACCAAACATGTTTTCCATTTGTTTTCCTGATAAATGGTTCTTGTCTGCAGAGGATACCTGTTGTGGGGATAATTACAAGGCATGATTTCATGCCAGAGCATGTGCTCAGCTTGCATCCATCCTTGGCTAAGAGCAAGTGGAAAAGATTAAGAGTGAAATTACCTCGCGGGGTTAAAATCATTTAGAGACTACATCGACGTTCTAAAATTAGTCCTACTGAGGTATGTGAATAGAGCTGTGTACAACATGACTGCAATATGCTAGGTAGTAAAGCTCATTCTTCCCTAATATTTCTTGTCAAATTCAAAGATCCTAAGGGTGATTTTGTAATTATTTTCCCCTCGATTAATCAATTCGGTTACAATTGTTCCGTTCTCGTGAATAAATCTCTTCGTAAACGGAGCTATGAAGTTTCACAGTTTGAGTTTTGATGTTCTGTAATTTTTCTTTGCACTTGCCAGGATGACAGGTTTTAACAATCTGTTGAAAATAGAGAAAAGTGCCAATTAGAACAAGGGCAGGACGACTGTTTTTTTTTGTTTTTTTTTTCTTCTTAAGGCTTTGCCAACTCCGTCACGACCAAATCCCATTGCATGTATTGTTCGTTTTGGCCCAACAGACGTTGCATATTTGTTCCTCGGACTATGTGATTATCGAGATGAAAAAAATGTGTGTACATGTAACCTTGTGTCATCTTCACTTTTCTCTACAATTTTGACGTGAGATTCACCTGAGATGCCCCTCTTGTCCTTCTCGTCGACCTATCCTCCGTCAGGGGGTACAAGCTTCACGTCTGTATACTATCCTTAATCCAACATTGTAGAACTGTTGCTTTTCATATTATGTAGACTGCATTATGCATTTTTACACAAATACATATGGGGTGTGTTAGGTATGAAGGAGACTATAATGTGCCATACCAAATTACCAATTGGAGATTTGATACATTTTGATTGCAAAATGGGTACATAATAAATGTGTATAGAAAACAAATGTCATCCAACTTTATACACACTCAACCTTTCCAAAGTGTAGCTAACACCATTTTATTAGTCCAAGTAAAAAAAATTGTTGTATGATGCACACGTTTGACTTGGACTCTTTTACAGTTATATTACCTGTCTCGAGAATTTTTAAAATAAAACTATAAAATTAGAATTTGCCTAAATTATATAGTATATTATACTTTCTCCGTTCACTTTTATTTGTCCACTATCTCAAAATAGATTCACTTTTACTTGTCATTTTTAGTATATCAAGAAAAGAGAATTAACTTTTTTCTATTTTACCCACTACATTAATTTTAATACTTATTCCATAAATTTGAAAAAGCGCTCCCTAACAAAGGTGGCTCCGTATTCAAGGGGGCTCGAACTTGAGACATCTTGATTAAGGATGAAGAAGTACTTACCACTCCACCACAATCCTTGTTGGTAAAGTAGGTAGCACATTAACATGCTTACTTATGATTTCAACGGCAAATTGGTCATTTTAATTAAAATGGAATAATATGATTGATCTAAAAAGTTACTGTAGTTGCTTTGCAAAACTTTTTGTCAATGACTAAATTGTCTTTAGCTTTCGTTATCATGTATCAACCTTATTACTTTTTGATGTTTTATTTTTACTCTCGCTTTGTACTTCTATTGCATAGTTATTTGTACGTGTTTGGTAAATATGAAAAAAACAGAGGACAAACTATAAACTCTATTTCAAAAAGTAATAGAAGTAAAGTTTAACTCAAACGTTTATTTTTTTATTTTCGATTTGAATTTCCCAATGCGACATTATTGACTTCAGACATGTGAGTCTAAAGTTAGGCTTGACAATCCCCTACTTTTAAGTTTCAAATTTCAAATCGAGATTTTCAACTTCAGTTCCTTTTAAGTTTCAAATTGATTCTAAAGCAGCTAAGTATTAAATACTTTAAATTGATTATTATTTAAACAATGGTGGTTCAAGCGGCTATTTGTGCAAGTTGTTCTTTACATTGGGCCATCATTTGAATATGAGCAGGCCCAATTATATGAAAACCCAATTAGAGGGCAAATCTGTTATTATCCCTTCACGCCCAGAAAAAAAACACCTACATTTTGCTCGACGCCGGCGCCGTCGCTTCGCCGGGAAAAAATTACAAGAATACCGATGATAAAAAAAGACCAAGCGTGAACTATCCGGTACGATAAAGAACTTGAAGGTAATAAAACTGACCAATTTTCAGGTAGGAGAAGAAGCTTACTAAACGCTCTAATGAGCTGATCCAGTTTTCTTCAATCGAAAATTTCTGCTACTAATATCAATGGAAGCATCGCCAATTCTGGTCTGTTCAAAGCTACCTTCCTCGTTCGGCGGGAATGTATCAAAACAACACACTTTTTCTTACAGACCTTTCCACAAACAGTTGCTGAGCAAGTTAAATCTTGGAATACCCAAATCCCACTTGCGTAGTTCCTTATCAATTTCCATCCGTGATGTCAATTCTTCTCCTGTACGGCCATATATTGGTGGGTTTCGATCGTTGTTACTGCCAGTTCAGTGTTCGGGTTCATATTCAAATGCAACAGAAACAGATGGTCCAAAAAGGGTATTTGAAAGCATAAAGGGGTTATCTTTGGAGTCAGTGAAGATGGGTTTTTCTCAATTGACTCCGTTTAAAGTGTTAAAGTGGGGTTTGTTGTTTTCTGTTGCTATTGCTGCGTCCAAATGGACGATGAATGTACTTGTGAATCCATTCTTTTGGATGTATTTTAGTATGACATGGTTATATTGGCCATGGTTGGTGGCCATAAGTCTTGCAAGTTACAGTCTTTATTGCTTAAACAAGCATTTACGTGGGGATGCAAATGTATTTGAGCAATTTGCAGTTGTTACTTCAGCTTTCACTTGGCTTACACTTGTCCCACCAGCACATTTCAATGGTTTTCTTGAAGGCTGGCCTGTTGTGTTCTTTTTGGTGTACCATTATTTCTTTTTCTTGAATGTGAGTATTCGAAAACGTTTGTATGGTGATTACAATCCAAGAGAGCATGACCCCAGATGGGATATCAGCCTACCCGATTGGCAGAAGCTGTTGTTTTGTGTTGGAGTTATGGTTGGTCATTGGCTTGCAGCGTTTGAAGGCCCAGAGTTGCATCTTATCCCTGGTGGATGGAGCAATTTGGGTATTTGGGGTTTGATTGTGATGACATTGTTTATGCAATATCATTCCACATTGTATTTAGCCAAGTACTCAGAGAAGGTGGTTGTGCCTACTGCTGTCGTACAGTTTGGTCCGTACCGGTTTATTCGCCATCCTATTTATGCTTCAACCATGCTCTTGTTTGTTACTTATTGTATTGCTCTTAGGGCGCCTTTGAGTGCTCTCTTCATTGCTGTTGTTTGCTCAGTGTACTATGGGAATAAAGCTAAGTTAGAGGAAAGTTTGATGGTAGAGAACTTTGGTGAGAGATATATGGAGTATGCAAGTAAAGTTAGATACAAGCTTATTCCTTATATTTATTAGTGCAAGTCGTTGCGAGTTGCATAATGTTAGTGTAATGTGGAGAAGAGAATGAGAATATGAACACCTCAATTGGCTTTTGTTCTTATGTTTCAAATGTAGTTTCCTTTTGTTGTTCTTCGTTATTGTGATTTCCTATTTATTAAACTTGTGGGTTACATACTCAAGGCACTTGTATCCACCATGGTGAAGCATTTCTGTATTGCTTGTTTCCATTGTTTAGCAATTCTTCAATAGCTTGACAGAGATAATATCTCCTGTATTAGATTCTGAGGATTTAGGTTTTAGTATTCACTATGTTCGTCAGGTTGTGCCTTTATAACATGTCTGATGACTTGAGATAGTTGGCTTTCTCTCCATTGATTTTCTTTAGCAGTACATTTTAACTCAAATAAGTTATCTTTTTCTTGAAACATATATATAAATGGAAGACATTAAGCCAGTGAGTGGCACATCTCATTGTCTGTAAATCCTATTTATCTTTTTTCCTGTATTTTCTGTTTCTTTTTCTCTCGACTTTTCTACTATTCTGGTTACGCCTCTTCCTCTAATTAATGCCCAACATCTCCACTTTTCCCCTTCTTCTTCTTTCGTTTCAAGGACACCCGCTCTACATCTTGTTACTCTATCTCATCTCGAAAAGAGTTGTATGGTAGAAATTCATTTTATTGCCACCCGTCTTATTTTAATGGAGGAATATATAGTATGGTAGAAAGAAGTAGAGAGTAACTAGAAAGAAACTTGGCTGTAACATTGAATTTATTTTAGGGAAAAACTCTCCTTAACAAGGATACTTCTTCTCCACAGATTCACCCACAATATACTCCTCACCACCAAGGTACATTTCCTCTTTCTCTTTTGAGATTCTCTAGTTTTCTTTCATGTTTGATTGATAACATTCTCTTAATGTTCTATTTCTCGATTTGCTGCTTGATTTTATGTTAATTGTAGAATCAAAATTGCATTTTTTTTGTTAATTTGTCGCCCACTGAATTCTTTGGTTCATTCAATTTCATCCTTTTCGATTTAAAGTCTCACACAGTAACTGTTTAAGCTCAAAATGAAATAAGGTAACTAAGTGTTTGGTCTTTCCATCTGACTTTCTTACGTTACTATCATGTTGGTTCTTGAATTGTATGCTTTTGGTCTTGCATTACTATCATGTTGGTTTTTGAATTGTATGCTTTGGTTGGATATTTTTTTTCAAATTCATATCTTATAACAGTAGTCTGCACCATGCGAAGAAAAGCGAGGCCTTTTTACTTTTGCTGTGTTAATATAGTTTCAAGTTCCACTGGCTAAGCACTTTTTTCCTTCCAATACTCTCTTTTTCATAGTTGATGTATTTCTGTACTCCTATGAAAATAAACCATCTCTGGTGGTATTCATACTAGGAGTACATTATTTAACCGTATGAATTCTTAATATGTTCTTCAGTATTCATTTAGGTATCAGTCTTTTGCTCTGTTATTGTTAGTAGCAGTTAACACTGATACGAACCTTTTAGTTTTGTGTGTTCAATTTGTTGTGACCATTTATTGTTTCTATTTCATGGCTGTTAAAATAGTCTTATCGGAGAAATTTTGTAGACAAACTTTCTCCTGTTGTTGTTGCAGATTTATTCGAGAAATTTTGTTTCTTTTATTTTGTCGGAACACTAAGGAATCAATATTGAAGGATGATGAGAATTTGGCCTCAAATGGGTAACTTTTGTATCTAAATCTTGTAACGGCGGTTTATTTCATTTTTCTTAGCTATGCCATTTTACAATTGTACTCAGAATATTACTATGTTAACGCTAAGATGTCACTGTTTTCCCAGACTCGCTTCTACTTCAGATATACTAATACAATGATATTTTATCTCGCCTTATGAACTCTTTGTAACGAGTATACACATACAAGGTACTTCTGGGACCATTTCTCCGATATTTAACCTATTGCTTATGTGAATTCTTATGAAAAGTGTCGTTCCATTTTGTCTTGCTTCAACTTATTTTTGTCTGCTATGCATGTCCTGTTGGTCATCTAAACTTATTGTTGGTTTTTGTACGTATGAGGTGCTTTAATAACAAGTGTAATCTATGCCATTGTAATTGGATATTTTGTACTTTTTCGTGTATACACAAAAAAGAAGAAGTAAGATTGATTATTTCATTAGCCAAATCATATGATTTATGTTAATGTTCTTAGTATCTTTAGTTTTTACAAGAATCTACCTTTTCAAGTAGTTGAGAATGATCATTTGTTAATTTAATGAGGTTATTCATGATCGCATGAACGCGAGCAAGTTAGCTAGTTATCCATGTTTAGATTTTTCTAGATACTTACCCTGCGTATTCTTCCCTTTTGGTAGACTTCGCACTGTTTCCTTATGACGTGCTATATTTTCTTCTTGGTATCTGGAATTGTGGCATTTGAGCCGAGGGTCTTTCGGAAACAACCTCTCTACCTCCACGAGGCAGTGGTAAAGTCTGCATACATTCTACCCTTTCTAGGATATGTTGTTGTTACCTTGCGTATTCTGGTCAATATTATCTGTTGATCCTGATTTCTTGCCATGGTCGTGTTTACTTTTTGATCCGTTGCCTGATAGATATGTTTTTGTCATACAAGTGTCTTTGGATCAATGCCTTGTTTGGTTGAGATTTTAGCTTATATCCTCTCTCTGTGTCTAGGAATTAGAATTCCTGTGGCATGAGTTAAGTATATAGTTGTTTGCTCTTTCTTTCGAGTGAGCTTCAATACTTTTGGATTCTCTCTTTGTAGGCGTGCAAAACAACAGAGCCACTGTTCTTCGGGGTGATGAGGTGGACAATTCCTACTCCAGCTTCAAAGGAGTATCTTTACATGAATGAATACTAACTCCCCGGTCAACTGACCTTCTATTTCGGAGATTAGACCAAGAAGAACTCCGTAACTGCAGAGAGGGCTTGGAAGCTACTTGATTCTAACGAGAGGAGTTGGTTGAGATTTTATATCACCTTCATGTTTGCCTCCTTACTTTTTCATTTATACGTTTGTGTGGTGGTCTTAGTGATGTAGCTTAAAGAGTTTCAAAATGTAGAGAAGTAAAATATATGAAAAAATCAAGAGGATTCAACGTCTAGACGTCAAACAAAAATCGTAATTCTTATTAAAGATTTATTTTTACCTATAATACAGGCGATTGCTCTACTATTATTATTTTGATTCATTCATTGTAATATGTTAAAGTTATGAAAAACAGAAAATTAGTTTGTGAGATATTTTACAGCAGAACAACACATAAGAGGATTTTTTTTTTTTGAGTTGCTTTTAAAGTAATTTTTTTAGGCTTGACATTTGCTAATATGTTTTGGGTTAGACATTTGTCAATCTTATAAATATTGAGGCGAGTTTAGGATTTGAAGACAATAGGGGTACAATTGAAGGCGGATGTGTGTTAGTTGAGGCGATGTTACGTGACATCGACATTGCTTAACATTAGAAGTCGTTTAGTTTGAGGTATAATAATTTCAAGATAAAATGTAGAATTATCTTATTCTATATTTGGTTGGAGGTATTAGGTAGCCCTTAGATTATTTGTCTCACCATTTTTGTCATTGTAATGGAATGAGTTATCCCATATACATGGTGGAATAATCTTATACCAGAATAACTTATCCAAAGATTAAAAATTTTAGGATAATTTGTTCCCAACGAAATGATTCCAATATTTTAGAGTGATAAAATATTTGATCAATCTTATAGATATAGAGGTGAGTTTAGGATATGAAGATAATGGGGGTAAATTAAAGGCGGATGTGTGTTAGTTGAGGCGGTGTTATGTGATATCGACATTGCTTTGTTGAAAAATGTTGTTAAACGATCATAAAATAGTTCACTAAGTCGGCCAGTGGTCCGGGTTTGTTTACTCAACCGACTAAGCGAACTAGGAAGGGGTGCCCTTGGTTGGACTGATAGCAAGGGCCAGCTTTAGACCATCCTCTGATGTATGCTAATCAAATCACTCGATTTTGAAAGCTATTGAGATAGAGGCAGATGGAAGGACCGGAATTGGCTTAACATTAGGAGTTATTTGGTTTGAGGTATAATAATTTCAAGATAAAATGTAGAATTATCTTATTCTATTAGTTTGGTTGGAGGTATTGATAGCTCTTAGATTATTTATCCCACCATTTTTGTCATTGTAATGGAATGAGTTATCCCATATACATGGTGGAATAATCTTATACCAGAATAACTTATCCAAAGATTAAAAAATTTTTAGGATAATTTGTTCCCGACGAAATGATTCCAATATTTTAGAGTGATAAAATATTTGATCAATCTTATAGATATAGAGGTGAGTTTAGGATATGAAGATAATGGGGGTAAATTAAAGGCGGATGTGTGTTAGTTGAGGCGGTGTTAATGTGATATCGACATTGCTTTGTTGAAAAATGTTGTTAAACGATCATAAATAGTTCACTAAGTCGGCCAGTGGTCCGGGTTTGTTTACTCAACCGACTAAGCGAACTAGGAAGGGGGTGCCCTTGGTTGGACTGATAGCAAGGGCCAGCTTTAGACCATCCTCTGATGTATGCTAATCAAATCACTCGATTTTGAAAGCTATTGAGATAGAGGCAGATGGAAGGACCGGAATTGGCTTAACATTAGGAGTTATTTGGTTTGAGGTATAATAATTTCAGGATAAAATGTAGAATTATTTTGTTTCATATTTGGTTGGAGGTATTGATAGCTCTTAGATTATTTATCCCACCATTTTTGTCATAGTAATGAAATGAGTAATCCCATATACATAGTGGAATAATCTATACCAAAATAACTTATCCTGAAATTAAACAATTTTAGAATAATTTGTTTCCAATCAAATAATTCCAATATTTTAGGGTGCGTGATAAAATATTTATATGTATATATATATACACATAATTTTGCTACGGATCCAATAAAAAAGTGAAATCCTTTTATATATATATAAGTTTTTTCTTTTTCAACCCACTCCATCAGCATATACTTGCTCCGGATAATTTTTTCAACTTTTACTTTTTTAATTAAGTTTAATATTAAAAATAAATTTATTTTTCATTAAATTATTATTTTTTCACAGGTCAATTAGGAAGCATGTTAGAAACTTTATTAATTTTGATTAAACCATTTTAATTTATTATCTTGAATTAGAATTTAAAGAAACTTTCCATTAATATTTGTTTGACTAAAAAATAATGAATTTATCATGAGCTTTGTATATTCTTACTCTTGAAGGTTGTTCTATCACTCTTATGACATCTGAAAAAATTAAAATTAAATTTAAACTCTCATAAAACTGTATAGATCCGTAATCTATATTAGTTTTAAAAAATTTACCATCCACCACAATCGTAAAACCTTCTCAAGTTTCAACCCGTATAATCTTAGACCCGCTCCACTCTATTACCACTTTTATATGTGAGCGAGAGATACTTTATGCACCGAGTTATCGTTTTATAAAAGCAATCACTAAATTCAAGAAGATTTATTGGCAGTACTCAAAGAGTTTCGTGCAACCTCTTCTTACAAGGAAGGCATTCGGTTTACACAAACCTACAAAAATTGCCACTCACATTTTCAATGATTACGTGGCGTACATTGGACTAATCTAAAATTCTAATTTAATTTTTTTAGATTTTATGTAAGTAGAGATGATATTTTTAATAAATTCTCAATAATTTATTTATTCGTTTGGAAAATAATATGTTTTGTTATAATTTTTTAATTTAAATTTTACATAACATATTTAAAATCATAAAATTCAAGGACATTTGATATATTTAATATATTTTTACTCTAAAAATGCAAGATTCAAAAGCTTTGTTTCTTTTTAAATTTTTATGTCAAATCAAAATATGACAAAAGAAACACAAAAAAAAGTAATATAAGTAATACTTAAAAGGAGAAAAATGAAGATAGGAGACTAACTTATATATAAAAAAGTCATTTCACTTGAACAAACAGACACATGCGTCATACTTATTATTCTACACAATAATTTATTTCCTACCTGACCTCCTATATGTTTTATATTATGTAAGACTTGTATGTCTATTTATTTAATTTTAAACAAATTTATATGATTATTTATAGACTCAAAAAGAGATCGATTGAGACTTTTGAAAACCTAAATAAATATATAATTTTTTTTTGCATAGCTTGAGGCTCTTCCCATTGATTAACACGTGTCCATCTTGATTACATGTGTTTAGATACCATCAACATTTGGCAAGAGGATAGAATGCATGAACATTAATAATCCAATGCATCCCCTTTTTACTAAAAAGTGTATTGGATAAATTAAAATTGTTTTTTCTTCAATTTCTCTTTTATTTTTAAAATTATATGGTAAAAGTAGAAATAAAAATAGCTTAAGATTTACGTATATCTTGTTTTATAATAAAATATAAAAAAGTAATCACCAAAATAATGCATAATACTACATAAATCGAATATAGAAAAAGTAATCCAAAGTTGCGTAAAACTATGTAAACTAAATATAAAAAAAAGGCCACTAAAAAAATGAGTAATAATACAAAAAATTAATATGAAAAAACAGTTATACAAAAATATAATTAATATAACCTAACTTTTGCCAAATTAATCATATAACAAAGCATATTATTATTATTATTATTATTATAATTATTATAATGCGAATCTGAATTTATCAAGCCAATACATATCAAATATAAAATATTTAACAAAGAAAATAAAACAACATAACGTACAACCATATATATATGAGAGTACGTGTTTTATTGATAGAGCATACACTTTAATTTTACCAAGGATAAAATTAAAGCGATAATTCTGAAAAGATCATTTTCTTCTATTAACAGTTTCGGGTGCAGAAGCAACGTTGGCGTAAGCCACGACAGTTGCCACCCGTAAACCCTTCGGTATGGCAAACGGAACCGCAATTGGTATCGCTAAGACATTTCCCCTTGAAATGGTGGCTCTTCGACTCACAAGTCCTTGCTTCTACCCTTGTTGTAGGTCCTGTATAATAAAAATTTGAAATATTATTTTTATATTATCAGGTCATTTTTATTTTTAAGATAAGACTTCAAGTTACACATATGGTGTTTGATATGGAAAAAACAATTCAAATAGAATTTTGAGAAAAAACTCCATTTATATCATTCCTTAAATATTTAGCTCATTCCTGTTATTTTCGTTTGAGAAAGAGTTCATACATGTCATTATTTATTGATGAAAGATAATTTTGATTTCGCAAAATTATTTTTAATGCATGGTTAATTATAATTCAATCACGTCATTAATTAAAGGAAAAATGCTCAAATATGTCATTAAACTTTAAGAAAAGGTTCATCTATATGCTCATTAAAAATTTGACTCATCTATGCATTTTCATTTTGAGAACAGACTCATTCATATTGTCACTATTTGTTAACTGAAAACAGTTTTGATTTTGCAAAAAATATTTTATACACGTGGTCAATTATGATTTAGTCACGTAATTAATTAAATAATTTTGTAAAAAGAAAAAAATTTCAAATATGCCATCACACTTAAAAAAATAAAATAAACTCATATATATCACCTGTTCAAAATTTTGCTCATTTAAGTTAACAAATAACGACATGCATAAATGAGTTTTTTTTAAAAAAAAGAAGATATAGACTATCTTTTATGAAAGTTCGATGATATATTTGAACTTTTATTTCTAAAAAAAAAATACAATTAAGTTGATAAAAAAAGAAAGACAAACCAGTGGCCAAAAGCAGCATAGTTACGAGGAAGAAAGTTGCAAACAAACGTAGGGAGTTTCCCATATTTATAGAGAGAGAGAGAGATAGTTTTAGAGAGAGAAGGGAGAAACGAGATTTAATTTGAGAAGTTTATGAGTAGAGAGTAAACTAGAACTAGAAGGGGCCTTTTTATAGATACTCAGTTGTCGGGTTGGGTCGGATCAGATCGGGTCAAAAATACAACCCGATTTGTTTAGGTTTGGGTTTGGGAAACCATGTTCAATTGGTTTGGGTTTTTCATGGCTAAATTTGATCCGTGTGGGGTTGGGTGACTACTAGAAATAATTTTTTTTTTTTACATGAATCAGTGAAAAATTAATGTAATAGAATATGATTTTTCTATTCATTTTTCACTGAATCAGCTTAATGAAAAAATACAGGGTGATGAAAAATAAAATCTCACTAAAATAATGAAAAGTTTCCTAATTTTTTCTCTTATTACCGATTTAATCAAAATATTTGCAGCTGAATATTTTTTAGTGGAGAAAATAATAGTTTTTTAATAGTGACTATACCGTGTCGAGTTACTATAAATATTTTTTTTGGAAAGTTTAACTAAAGTTTAATATAAGATATTATACTTATAAGAGTAGATACTACACTTGATCTTACATTTTCAATTTATTGATATAAAATATTTTAGGGGTGGTACCTTGCTGCTAAGTACAGAAGATGAAATATACCCCTATATTCATTTTTATATGTCATCCTTACTATAAATAGTTGGCTCGTAATACTTGTCATTCATAAAATCAATACATAAATAATTAAAATAATCTTTCCATTTTACCCTTATGAGTTATTAGTCTTAAAAATATTCATTTGACCAATATAGAAAACTAATATGGGGTGAATAAGGAAAGAATAGTAAACTTGCTTAGTTTCTTAATGCACGTAAATCTAAAATAGTGGCATATAAATTGAAACGAAGGAAATATTATAATATCAAAGCACCAGTGGTCTAGTGGTAGAATAGTACCCTGCCACGGTACAGACCCGGGTTTGATTCCCGGCTGGTGCATTAGTTGAGTGCCATGAAGATAATTGTGCAAATGTGAAAACTTGGGTCTTCACCATGTTTGATATTAGATGACAAAATAGCACATCTGAGCCGCTATTTTTTTTTTATTAATGTAGTTAGAGATTACAACATGGAAATCGAATTATTATATATTTGGTCATACTATAATAATTGACTCTGGTAAGACTATATATAGGGTCACCATTTAACATTGGTTGCAAGATTTTATGAGTTATAGCTATAGATATGAGATTTTATGGATCAAACTGCCCAATATTAGAAGGGACAAATTGTGTACTGGTATGAAATAAAAGGTTTTTAGAACTAGAATTGGTGGGGTGTGCCAGGCCAAGGCAATAGTGCAGCACCTAGGCGACACTTGAAGGTCCCGATAGCAAGCTACCGTGGTGGACTTTCCCCCTAAAAAAATAGAGTTAATATCGTGTGAGTCAATGACTCACATATCAGATATTAAACTGATAAGAACAGATACTACACTTGATCTTAGCCAAAAGGCCGAGAAAGGTATGATTTTCTAAGCGTTATGCCGGGCTATTTTATATGTCACTTGTTGCATAAAATCTCTCTTTCTAGTCAGTGTGGGACTTGAATAGCTTCTATACTTTATATTAAATTAATTCATTCCCATTAATTGTCTATACTCTATAATATACTTTTTGATCAAAGTGCAGTGAATGAAACAATTTACATTTTGGGGGCTGCAAAGTAGTTTCAACAATTCTGCTGAAATTAACAGTTGATTACTTGTCATGTTAGTTTAATTCTTTGAGATTCATAGAGAGCTTCCCAAATATTTCTATCAAATTTTACTACTTTTGCTAAAAATCTAAGAGGTTAGTTTTAAGAGGTGATGCTGAAAGAATCAGGAATGTCACATAAGGTACGAAATTTATGCATGTGATCTAAAAGCTACTTTTTGACCCTCTTTAAATTTGAGGCTTCAAAAGGTCGACCTTTTCCTTATGCCAAAGGGACTCAACTGCTTATATATAAATTGAAATATATATTCAATTGTTCAATGTTTGAAGATTCACTTGAGCTTAGAGTTATTAATTGAAATATGTATAAAAATGTTTAATTTGTTGCCTACATAACATTTTCCATAATAACGTATCGATCTTGCTCCAAAAATGTTAAAGGTTAATAATAACTTCACAAAAATCTCAAGTACTAATATCTTTGTCTTGGATCTCGAAAAAACTCCTTCAACAAACAATTGAAAGAAAGGTTTACAATAAGAATTTGTGGGGTGCGCCAAGCCGAGGCAATAGTGCAACACCTAGGTAACGTTTAAAGGTCTTGATAGCAAGCTACTGTGATGGACCTTCCCCTCATATTTCCTTAGTTGTGAACAATATTGAAAACTAATAAGAAACACATAAATTATTTTTCACGAGTCTTTAAAGATATGTCCATTAATATATAACACAAATTGAATCTTTTGATCATCTAGAGATTTGAGAATGTTGAGTATGACCTTATAGTTCCCAAAAATTCGATAAGTGATAATGTAGAGTAAGCTTTTACAACTAAATTTATTGAGGTGCGCCAAGCCAAGACAGTAGTGCAACAACACCATAGGATGCTTGAATGTTTCGAATCGCGATAGCAAGCTACCTCGGTGAACCTCTCCCCTCAAAAATAGAGTTAATATCAGATATTATACTGATAAGAACAAATACTACACTTAATATTTCGTTTTCAATTTATTGATAATCAAAATTTTAGGGGTGGCACTTTGCGAGTAACTATATAAAATGGATTTTTTAAATTATCTAAGCACCAGTGGTCTAGTGGTAGAATAGTACCCTTCCACGGTACAGATAGGGGTTCGATTCCTGGCTGGTGCATTAAATAGAGTGCTGTGAAGATAAATTGCGCAATCAGTGAGAACTTGGGTCCTCACCTTGTCTGAAAAAAGTAGACAAAATAGTGCGTCTGAGCCTCTGTTTTTGCATTATTATTCTTATGTGTTGTTGGAGATTACAAGATGGGAAATTGAATTCGGTCCGATTATATATCAGATCACACTGAAATTGACTCTATATAGGGTCACCATTTATTTTTAGTAGTACAGTACATCTTACTGGAAAAAAAAAAGGGTGCCAAATGCTAGGTTGAAACATTGGTTTCAAGATTTTATGAGTTATAGGCTTATAGCTAATATATGGAGTAGTTCAGTATCTGATTTTAATTCAAATGTGCATTGGAATGGAACATAGAAGGGACAAATTGTGTACTGTTATGAAACAAAAGGTTTTTAGAACTAGAATTGGTGGGGTGAGCCAGGCCAAGGCAGTAGTGCAACACCAAGGCGACTCTTGAAGGTCCCAATAGCAAGCTACCGTGGTGAACCTCCCCCCTTAAAAAATAGAGTTAATATCGTGTGAGTCGATGACTCACATATCAGATATTAAACTGATAAGAACAGATACTACACTTGATCTTAGCCAAAAGGCCGAGAAAGGTATGACTTTTCATGTGTTATGCCGGGCTATTTTATATGGTCCTTGTTACATAAAATCTTTCTTTCCAGTCAGTATGGGACTAGAAAAGCTTCTATATATTAAACTAGTAATCATCTTCTCTGGTTTATATATTACACTAATTCAATTCCTTTAATCTTCTATAATTCCATTGATCAAATAATAGTGAATGAAACAATTTACGTTTGTTGGCTGTAAAATAGTTCCAACAATGTTGCTGAAATTAAGAGTAGATCACTTGTTATGTTACTACTTCTGCTAAAAATCTAACATTCTGCTATGAAGAAACAAAGGTAAGCTTTAAGAGGTGATGCGGTCAGTAACAGAATCAGGAATGTCACATAAGGTACGGGATTTATGCATGTGATCTAAAAAAGCTACTTTTTGACCCTCTTTAAATTGGAAGCTTCGAAAGATCGACCTTTGCATTATATCAAAGGGACTGAACTATTTATATATATCTAAATTTTTTTTTCACTAATCACACCGTATAAATTTTCACCAGAGTGGTTCGATTCCCGGCTTGTGCATTTCATTGTGTGAGTGCTAACATGAGTCGTATTGCCTATTCCTAAGCTGCATTACTGACAGAGAAGAAGATTTTTAGTATCAAGATGCTCTTCAAAAAGAAGTTATTTTTCCGACCCTACCCTAGGAGGATCAATAGTAATGTCACTTACCCTACAACATGACTTGAACCGTCAACCTACAGGTTGATGTGAAGATGCTCAACCACTTGAGCAAGCCTCATTTATCCTGCAACAAGTTGATCAATTATACAGATGGCTTATAAAAGTCATCTGGACATAACAAGTTTACCGAAGTCCATTGTCTATTCCTAAGGTTCATCACTCCAAAATAAGATAGAAAACAAGAGAGGTAAATTACAATTTTTTGCCTATATATCATTTTCCACGTAACGTATCGATCTTGCTCCAACCTAAAATTGGTGGGGTGTGCGAGGCTTAAAGGTCCCGATAGCAAGCTACCGTGATGGACCTTCCCCTCATATTCCTTAGTTGTGAACAATATTGAAAAGTAATAAGAAACACATAAATTATTTTTTCATGAGTCTTCAAAGATTTGTCAATCAATAACACAAATAGAATCTTTTGGTCATCTAGAGATTTCAGAATGTTGAGTATGACGTTATATTTCCAAAAAAAATGATAAGTGATAATGTAAAGTAAGTTTTACAATTATTTTAGTGGGGTGCGCTAAGCCAAGTCAGTAGTGCAACGCCAAAGGACGCTTGAAGGTCCTGAATTCCAATAGCAAGCTACCGTGCGGACTTTCCCCTAAAAAATAGTTGGTATAGGATATATACCGATAAGAATAGATACTACACTTGATCGTACTATATGAATAACTACTTAAAATGGAGTTCTCAAAACATCTAGCACCAGTGGTCTAGTGGTAGAATAGTACCCTGCCACAGTACAGACCAGTGTTCGATTCCCGTCTGGTGCATTCCTGGCTGGTCCATTATGGAGTGCTGTGAAGATAAATTGCGCAGTCAGTGAGAACTTGGGTCCTCATCTTGTCTGATAACAGACGACAAAATAGTGCATCTGAGCCTCTGTTTTTCCATTATCATTTTTTTATGTTGTTGGAGATTACAAGATGGGAAATTGAATTCGATCCGACTATATATCAAATAATATTGAAATTGACTCTGGTAAGACTATATAGGGTCACTATTTATTTTTAGTAGTGTGCAGTGCATCTTACTGGAAAAAAACAAAGGTGCCAAATGCTAGGTTGAAACATTGGTTTAAAGATTTTATGAGTTATAGGCTTATAGCTAATATATAGTTCAGTATCTGATTTTAATTCAAATGTGAATTGCAATGGAACATAGAAGAGACAAATTGTGTTCTGTTATGAAACAAAAGGTTTTTAAAACTAGAATTGGTGGGGTGAGCCAGGCCAAGGCAGTAGTGCAACACCTAGGCGACTCTTGAAGGTCCCGATAGCAAGCTACCGTGGTGGACCTTCCCCCCTCAAAAAAATGAGTTAATATCGTGTGAGTCGATGACTCACATATCAGATATTAAACTGATAAGAACAGATACTACACTTGATCTTAGCCAAAAGGCCGAGAAAGGTATGATTCTCTATGTGTTATGCCGGGCTATTTTATATGTCACTTGTTGCATAAAATCTCTCTTTCTAGGCAGTGTGGGACTAGAAGAGCTTCTATATATTAAACTAGTAATCATCTTCTCTGGTTTTATATATAAAACTAATTCAATCCCATTAATCGTCTATAATATAGTAAGTATTGATCAAAGAGCAGTGAATGAAACAATTTACGTTTTGTTGGCTGCAAAATAGTTTCAACAATTTTGCTTTCGGTATTTATTAGATGTTTTTCGAGAATTGAGCACTATTAAAACTTAAGAAGAACTATGGTTCGAAACAACTGGTGTTGGCTGCATAATAGTTTCAACAATTTTGCTGAAATTAACAGTTGATTACTTGTCATGTTAGTTTAATTCTTTGAGAGCTTCCCAAATATTATTTCATCAATTTAGCTACCTTTTGCTAAAAATCTAACATTATGCTATCAGTGATAGAATCAAGAATGTCGTCACATAAGGTACGAAATTTATGCATGTGATCTAAAAGCTACTTTTTGAGGAGTCCAGCATCAAAATGGACACTTTTTGAACCCTAAACACCAAAAGGGACCCTCTCTAAAAACACACACCAAAACGGACAGTTCGCCCATTTATGGACGAAACTCCAAATCCATCCAAAATAATATTACACAACTTTAAAGGTAGTTCGCTCACAAATAAGCAAACTACAATTCTTTTTACTAGCTCCTCACGTGAATCTATGTCTCTTTCTTCCTCACATGAAGCTATATCTCTTTTTTCAACAATAAATATGTGTTATTCACTCCACATTTTCTCATTCATCTTCTACTCTTTTTATACTTTATATTTTGAATTTTGAAATTTGATAGACATGTCTCAACAATCCGGAAAGTATGTATATTCAATTGAACTAGATATTTGTAAATGCAAAGAGTATTGTAAAATGAAAACATCAAGGACTCCAAGAAATCTTGGTCGTAAATTTTGGAGTTGTGCATGTTCAAAAGTAAAAAAATTAATTTGTTCACTTCAAAATATTTGGTATTCAGTTGTTTCTTGTTTTGTTATTTCAGGAAAATGATGGATGCAATTGTTTTTGGTGAGCAGAAAACATGTTCATAAAAAAAGAAACGTAGACGTTCTGCTTTGTCTTAGTTGGATCAATTTTTTTTTTTTTAAAAAAATTAGAGTACGCTCATAACTCAACGAATCACAACATTATTTTTTTAAAAAATTTTGGAATTTGCCTCATTATGGACGGACCCTAATAAAATTTTATAACAAAAATTGTGGCTTAGTTCATGAACTGCAATTGAATATGTTTTTTTTTTTAAAAAATATGACATCTTTGTTATTTTTCATATATAGTGATGCTCTTAGATCTAACGAGAAATTCATACAAATAATTTTTATTTAAAAAAAAAAAAACAATACTCAATTGAAACTGCAATTGAGTATTGCTCTTAGAACTACAATTTTCCATTGGGCGATGAGTCATATTGGACACCTTTTCCATTCAATTTGATTGTAATACTCAATAGTTGAAAACTTCTGGAGTCAACAATACTAGGCTTCGTAGAAATGAAATGGGCATTGCTCCAGGTCGCATGGCACAACGATGTAGTTTAAGTAGGGAAACTAGTCATAAGAGCAATTGTCATCCCCATCGACCTCAGTAGTTTTTTACTACTATTATTATATTGATAAGAATATATACTACACAATCTTACGTTTCAATTTATTGATATCATATATTTTAGGGGTGGTACTTTGCGAATAATTGTATAAAATGGAATTCTTAAAACATCTAGCACCAGTGGTCTAGTGGTAGAATAGTACCCTGCCACGGTACAGACCCGGGTTCGATTCCCGGCTGGTGCATTATTCGAGTGCTGTGAAGATAAATTGCGTAGTCTATGAGAACTTGGGTCCTCACTTTGTCTGATAACAGACGACAAAACAGCGCATCTGAGCCCTCTCTTTTTCCACTATCATTTTTAAATGTCGTTGGAGGATTACAAGATGGGAAATCGAACTCATTAGTATTTTACACACTATGGGTGACCATTTATAAAAAAAAAGGTGCCAAATGGTAGGTTGAAACATTAGTCTAACTCTCAAGATTTTATAAGTTATAGCTAATATTAGTTCATATCTGATTTTAATTAAAATGTGCAACTTGCAATGGCATAGAGAGCTCTTTAGAATAAAACTGCCAAAAATTATGTACTGCTATGAAATCAAAGGTTTTTAGAACTAGAATTGGTGGGGTGAGCCACGCCGAGGCAGTAGTGCAACACCAAGGCGACTCATGAAGGCCCCAATAGCAAGCTACCGTGGTGAACCTCCCCCCTTAAAAAATAGAGTTAATATCGTGTGAGTCGATGACTCACATATCAGATATTAAACTGATAAGAACAGATACTACACTTGATCTTAGCCAAAAGGCCGAGAAAGGTATGATTTTCCATGTGTTATGCCGGGCTATTTTATATTCACTTTGTTACATAAAATCTCTCTTTCCAGTCAGTATGGGACTAGAAGAGCTTCTATATGTTAAACTAGTAATCATCTTCTCTGGATTTATATATTAAACTAATTCAATCCCATTAATCGTCTATAATTCCATTGATCAAATAGTAGTGAATGAAACAATTTACGTTTTGTTGGCTGCAAAATAGTTCCAAAATAAGATAGAAAACAAGAAATGTAAATTTCAATTTGTTGACATAACATTTTCCACCATAATGTATTGATCTTGCTCCAAAAATGTTAAAAGTTAATAATAACTTCACAAAAATCCTAAGTACTAATATCTTTGTCCTGGATCTCGAAGAAACTCCTTCAACAAACAATTGAAAGAAATGTTTACAACCTAGAATTGGTGGGGTGTGCCAAGCCAAGGTAGTAGTGCAACACCTAGGCGACGTTTAAAGGTCCTGATAGCAAGCTACCGTGATGGACCTTCCCCTCATATTCTTCTGTTGTGAACACTATTGAAAACTAATAAGAAACACAAATTATTTTTCACGAATCTTTAAAGATTTGTCGATTCATAACACAAATTAAATCTTTTGATACTCTAGAGATTTGAGAATGACCTTTTATAATTCCCAAATAATTGATAAGTGAGAATGTAAAGTAAGCTTTTACAACTAAATTTAGTGGGGGTGCGTCAAGCCAAGACAGTAGTGCAATGCCAGAGGACGCTTGAAGGTCCTGAATCCCAATAGCAAGCTACCGTATGGACATCCCCTAAAAAATAGAGTCAGTATAATGTAATATACTGATATGAACAGATACTACACTTGATCTTACATTAGAGGTGGTACTTTGCGATTATGTAGATAAAATGGTATTTTTAAGACATCAAACACCAGTGGTCTAGTGGTAGAACAATACCCTGCCACTGTACAGTCCTGGGTTCGACTATCTGAGTGCTGTGAAGATAAATTGTGCAGTCAGTGAGAACTTTGGGTGCTCACCTTGTGTCTGATATTAGACGACAAAACCATATATAGGTTCACCATTTATCTTTAGGTGTAGCACAGTTACAAATTAGAAGGGACAAATTGTGTACTGTTATGAAAAAAAAGGTTTTTAGAACTAGAATTGGTGGGGTGAGCCAGGCCAAGGCAGTAGTGCAACACCAGGGCGACTATTGAAGGTCCCGATAGCAAGCTACCGTGGTGAACCTCCCCCTTAAAAAATAGAGTTAATATCGTGTGAGTCAATGACTCACATATCAGATATTAAACTGATAAGAACAGATACTACACTTGATCTTAGCCAAAAGGCCGAGAAAGGTATGCTTTTCCATGTGTTATGCCGGGATATTTTATATGTCACTTGTTAAATTAAATATCTCTTTCTAGGCAGTGTGGGATAAAAATGTGTTTCTGGAAAATTAGAAGGACTCTAAGAAGTTCATCTATCAAAATTAAGGCCATGGAAACAAAGTTTTTGAGTTATTTTTTGATTCGTCGATGGATTTTCTTTATTTATTGATAAAAATCACCAGTGATTAAGTTCAATATCTTCCAAGAGGAAAAGTATCAAGTGATTTCTTTTCATTTTCTTATGTTTTTGGTGAACTCGATTATCCATATCTACGTGGTTGGTAGAGTTTCATGATGGTGGAATGGACTGAAAACCACCAATATCTCTAGTTTGTTTCATTGTACAAATGATTTAGTTTGGAATTTTTTTTGGTAAAGATGGAATAAAATTGATGTTGATAATTTATATGCAAAATCCAACTAATTCAGGATTGAGGCATCATTGCAATGGTTGAATTGCTATTTTTGTATTATAGTTGTACTGCATTTCTTTGAAAGGTAAAAAACAATATGATGTCCCAGACTGATCTTATCTGCATCAATTTCAGGATCTAAATAGGATAGAAAATTCTAAAACTGTCAGTAGCATTACATGTGAAAGAGAATTTAGTCTTCTTTGTTCTAATATGGACTTAAGTTTGGAACCTTCTATCTCAGGAGGCAGTTACAACCAGTGTTTTAAAGGGCGGGGCATGAGGCGAGACGTAAGCCCCGAGACATAGGGAGTAAGTCCCATGGATCTACGGGGCATAGTCTCATTTATTCAATTTTATAATTTTATTACTAAGAAAATAAGCAAAAGTAAAATTAAACTTTCAATTATTTTACAAGTAATTTTTATAAATAACCTATAATATATAGAAAAATTATTATGATTTTTATTTGAGATAGATATTAATAAGCAATAATGAAGAAAAAAAGTATAATAATTACTATTTTAGAAATATCACTACACCAATAATAAAAAAAATATGATTTAAAGCAAAAAAAAAAAAGAATAATTAAAAACACTCAGGGCAAACGTTTTTATGCCCAAAACTTTGGGTTTTATGCTTAGTGCTTACTCCCCAAATTCTAGGACTTATCAATTTGCGCCCAAGCATTTTTGGTACGTCCCGCCCTGAGACTCGCCCAACAACCGTTTTTGAAAACACTGATTACAACTCTTTAGATAGCTATAGAAGTTTAACTACTGATGGTAACAATACTGATATTTAGTTTCTTTCTATTTTTTCTCTGCCATTTCAGATTGTGATGATATCAGTATACTTCCATTTTTTCCTTAAAAAAATATTAATTATATCTTGATTGATGAAACTTATGATTAAGGGAGCAAGAATCATTTTGTTTGATGGATCTCACGAAATCATGAATTGAAAAACCTACATGAGGACCCATTTGGTAGAAGGTGATGAAGAGTTGTTGGACTCAACCTCTTTTGTTTCTCTTGTTGATGCTGGTGAAAAGGATTCAACTACTAAATCGACTTTCACAAATTTCAATGAATCACTTTATTGAAAGTTTAAATATAGTAGAGATACAATTAGAAGCCCAGACTTGGTAACGGGAAGATTTATGTTGAGTGAGACTCATAATATTATTGTTCTTGATCTCTTTGATCAGCTAGAGAATCAGAAGGCTCGAACTGATAATGCAGAAGAGCATCTGAAGATTAGGAGAAAAGTATTCTTTGATTCGGTAGTTGAATGTCTGGAATTCAGTTGATTGTAAACAGAGTTTTGGCAGAGGTCTTGAAGCTTGGGCAAAGTGGACAACCACTTCTTCCTTTTGATCAATGTTGTCCATTTTGCCCAAGCTTCAAAACCTCGGCCAAAACTCTGTTTACATCTAAATTCTAGACATTCAACCACCTAATCAAACAACACTTTTTTCCTAATCTTCACATGCTCTTTTGTATTTTTTTAAATTCAAGCCTTCTGATTCTCTTAGTGGTAAAAGAGATCACAAGCAATAATACTCTGAGCCTCACTCAACCCAAATCCTGCCATTACCAAGTCTAAGCTTCTAATATATCTCTAATATATCTAAAATTACAATAAGGTGATTAATTAAAATTTGTGCGAGTCAATTTAGTAGTTAAATCATTTTCACTAGGATTAGCAAGAGAAACATAAGAGGTTGAATCTCACAACTCTGCATCAGCTTCACCAAATAGGTCCTCATGTAGGTTTTCCAATTTATAATTTCGTGAGTATCACCAAAAAAACAGATGATACTTGCTCCCTGAATATTCAGTTTCCATTAGTTAAGATTTAATTGATATATTTTCAGGGGGAAGTGGAAGTATATTGGTAATGACAACATTCAGTTCTTCATTCAATGTAATGACTTGACAACATCTTTAAATTCCATGAGCAATTACTACACCGATCTTATGAGAAAGTGTATCACCTAATTTTTATGAATCTCTTATAATTTTGAGTTAAACAAACCTTATGAAATGCCTTTTCTTTAACATTTCTATTAAGCAAATTCAACTACCTTCTTCCTATAATTAATTTATTGAAGCAACGATATACAACCAAATTAGAGAACAATGACTAAAAAGGCATAAAAACAAGTAGTCAATATAGGCGTAGAAAGAAATTTGACGAAAGAGTGGACACTTAAACGATCGAATTCAACATATATCATCATAATCTTAAATAGGAGAAAAAAATAGAATGAAGTTAAGTATTAGTATTATTACCATCAGTAGTTATACTTTTGTAGCTATCCAAAGAGTTGCATTTGTCTCCTGAAATAGAAGGTTCCAAACTTGAGATCAGACTAGAACAATGGAGTCTGTATTCTTTTTCACACGTAATGTTGCTGACAGTTTTAGGATTTTCTACTCTATTTTGGATCCTGAAATTGATGCAGATAAAATTAGCCTAGCTAGTACATTATACTTTTTTTTTCCTTTTCTAAGAAAATGCAGTATAGTAATAATACAGAAATAGGAATTCAACAACTGCAATAATACCTCAATCCTGAATTAGTTGGATTTTGCATATAAAATCTCAACATCAATTTAATTCCTTCTCCACCATTTTTCCCAATACTTAATAATTTGTAGTACACCTTCAAACAAAAAGCAGAGTCAGTTGAGAAACCAAACAATGAATAAGCCAGATGGCTAAAAAAATGAACCTTTAAAAACTGATCTCAACAGCAACAACAATAGCAACAGCATCAAGGTGGGGAATGTTAATCCCCCATAACCAAAGGGGGAAGAAGCTACCGTTGGGGAGCACAAGAGAGAACATCTCCGCAGAGGCGATGAGAACAAGGAGAAGAAGAGGCGGAGAGCACAAATCATAAAACCCTATCATTTAGGGTTCTTTTATATTCACCTGGTCTGACCACTTTTGGGCCGACCAGCTCTTTTTTTGGTATATTTATGTGTGGATCCATTTAGGAGCCCATATTTTATTAAATAAAATGGACCATGAGTTCAGATTTAAACTTTAAAAAAGGGATATTGGTAGTTTTCAATGTCAATTGTGGTTTTCGATCCATTCCACAACTATACTTGATTTGTTTGGTTTTATCTAAAAAAAATGTCAATTCGAGATCAAACCAACCCGACATTCAACAAATTTGGTTATCAGGGATGAATAATTTCATCATCTATAAATCATATTTCGTCACTAAAACTCTTGTGTGACGAAAAAAATTTCATCAATCAGTTGTCACTAAACGTGTGTCACTAAAAGTTTACAAAGACGATTTAGTGCTTCGTCACTAAAATATTATATTAACTACAAAAAGAAAAATTGTCCCCATATGCATAAACATTCTGACGAATTTATTTGTCATAAAAAGTGTAACTTTTTTGTAGTTAATAGTATGTTTTGTCACTAAAAATATTATTATTAGTGACAAAATTAAATCATCACTAATTTATCATGTTCAATCAGTGACGACATCAAATGTCTCTAAAGCTATATGTATTTCGTAGTTGAAAAAATACAATATCGTCACTAATGACTATTTTAATATATACAAAAAAAATATTTTGTCCTTAATGTATAAATTAGGGACAAATTTATTATTATAAAAGAGGTTAATAATTTTGTGATTAAATATATCATTTTTTCACTAAAAGTGTTGCTTTTATCGACGACATATATTGTCACTAAATATTATCATAAGTAATTACAATTACAATTGTCACAAAATAAAAAAATAATTCATATTCAATAAAAGGGGGTACTAGGACAATACATTTTGTGTCACTGAATGTAATGAACTTGTGATGAATTAATTTAATTCATGACAAAAATATTTTTCATAAAATTCACCCATGATCACACAATAAAAATAACTAAAATTATACTAAATTAATAATATCTCATTACAAACTCCTTAAATAAAAGTAAAATATGTCCAATGACAAGAAAATCTAACTAAAATATATCAAATATTACTCCTAAACAAAGACATATAAGTAAAAATTCTTTCCAAAATATCAATAATGTGGTAATACATAGCTGGTAATCAATCTTGATTCATTTCTCACCCTTTATACCTGTACAAAGAGAGAGAAAATAAAACAAAGATTTAGATTGAGATGATTATACTAGAGTCAAAAGTAAAATGTGTAACACAATTTGTCTTTCATATGTTCTAATACCCACTTTAATAAGGCTTATTTGATGGATTGTCCCTGATATTACAATTCCATATATATATATATATATATATTAGTAGTTTCCAATTTACAATATAAATTTTATCATTACAAGTTTAACATAAGTGAAAGTTTATGGAGTATATCATCACAAACTATACATGGCAACATAAACTCTATCATTCATGAAGACTATTAACTATTAAAATATAATGTAATCTATGTAGAAATTCTCACATTCGAATCAAACATGCGTGAATTAAAGGAGAAATTACATATAACTAGAATTTATAGCCTCATCCATTTTGTTGCAAAAAAAAGAAGTGAGAGTTCTAGAAAACAAAACTCAAGCAATTTCTTAGAACAAAATAGAAAAAGACCACCAATTTATAAAACAAATTAATGTGATTAAGAAATGACACAAATGAAGCAATCAAAAGGCTTTTTTATCATGAAGTTGACAGATAAATACTTGTAAGTCCAGATCTTTTTTATCTAGCTCATTTAACTAAAAATTGAAATGTTATGTCAGTGAATTAGGTGCATCTTGATATATCGTGAGTTTACGGTATTTCTAATACATTTCATTTACCAGTTGTGTGTGTCTAGGACCTTTTTATATTGGTTTTTATGTGTTTTTATCATGTTTTGCAGGAAAGATGTACAGGCGCGGAAGTATAGAGACAGCCGAAAGAAATGCAGAAACAAGGGCATTCACGGAGGTGATCTACGGACCGTAGGTCCATTCACGGTCCGTATGTGATGACCGTAGATCAGCAGGCATGGGTATTGAGGACAAATCAGGGAAATCTGATCAAGTGTGGAACCACGGTGTCCATTGACGGTCCGTAGTTGTATCTATGGACCGTACTATTGATCCGTAGAGTGATACTGCGAGGGTTCCAGTACCTGATTTTTGAAGATTCTAAGTGTGGAGCTACGGAGGGGATTGACGGACCGTAGATCGATCTACGGTCCGTCAATCCCCTCCGTAGCTCCACACTTAGAATCTTCAAAAAATCAGGTACTGGAACCCTCGCAGTATCAATCTACGGATCAACAGTACGGTCCGTAGATCAATCTACG
>NW_006239221.1:29348-40794 GCF_000226075.1 Solanum tuberosum | reverse complement strand
TGAAAGTTTATGGAGTATATCATCACAAACTACTCTACATGGCAACATAAACTCTATCATTCATGAAAACTATTAACTATTAAAATATAATGTAATCTATGTAGAAATTCTCACATTCGAATCAAACATGCGTGAATTAAAGGAGAAAGTACATAAATGCCATCAATTTATAAAACAAATTAATGTGATTAAGAAATGACACAAATGAAGCAATCAAAAGGCTCTTTTTTCATGAAGTTGACAGATAAATACTAGTAAGTCTAAATCTTTTTTTATCTAGCTCATTTAACTAAAAATTGAAATGTTATGTCAGTTAATTAGGTGCATGTTATCAACAATGTAATTCTCATTCGCTAAATACAAAAGCTCTAAAATAATTCATGAATGTGGCAAGTGAATACAATAGCCAAGAACTGATATTGCTAAGGCAATGAATTAAAGTCTCTTAATTGAAACAAATATTTCTAACGTGCCTAAAACTCACCTAGTATTAAAAGTACTTACTCTTATTTTGGTGAATTTTAGAGAACTAATTTTTCATTCCATTATTAAATTAACTGATACTATTTTTAAATAAATTAATCCTCATATCAAAGGATTCAACTAATTCAAAATGGAGTAAATTCAAGTTTAACAACATAACCCATTTGTTTGTTTGTTAGGTAATCACATTTATTTAAAAATATGTAAATTAAAATAGGCAATTGACATGAACATTAAGCTACAATAATGTCATAAAAATAGTGGCTTAGGCATGACAAAATTAAACAACTATAACAACAACAACAAAAATAAAAAATTCTTACATTATATAGGACTTCATTCATTAAATAGAGATATAACACTTTAACCCAATCTTCATTTCAATCGAATTATAAATAAAACAAAATTATAGAAAAATTTATCACATAATTACATCAATTTCCATATATAAATTAAGAGATTAGGTGAAGTTGAGTACCACAAATGAAGAAATAAAAATCGCAAAGTCTTGATCGAAACTCGATTAAAACACTCATAATATTTTTTTTTGGTGCGAGTGTATTGTATTTTTGTTTCCGTGTGTTGTTATTGCTTTGCGTGTATATTGTTTTTTATTTTTTTGGTTTGTGCTGATCGTCCTTTTTTTGTTTGTTTGTGTATTTTTGTGTGATGGTAGTATAGGAGTTTTTTTTCCTTTCGTTCCTTTTTGTCGTTTGCTGGGTTTGGGGTAGTGTAGGTGTGTGTTGCTGATTCTTTTAGTTTTGGTTTATTGTTGTGTTAATACAGGTAATGATTGTGTGTGTGGGTAGATGGTGGGTAAACTATTAGGGTAGTGGGAGGAAAATAGGATGGTGTAGGTGTAGTAGTGGGGTAAGAGGTAGTTTAGGTGAGTTTTTATTTATTTATTAAATTTATATAAAAAATTATAAAAATATTAGCTAATTATTTTGAACTAATGAAAATATAAGAAAAAAAATTTAGTTAATCTAAAAATGTAATTAAAGAAAATATTAAAAGAAAACATATAAAAAAATTTATAATTTTTTATATCTTTTTAAAACAATTGAAAAAATAAAACTTACCTAACAATGTGATTCAATTTTTTGTGCTTTTCAAATAATTTAAAATAAACTTAATAAAATAAAATTAAAATTAAAATATTTGATTGAAGTTGAAATAAGACAAGTAATTATCGATTAATTATTTGAGGTTCTTAATTTAAACAAGACAAAATATTTCTTAATTTATACAAAGACAAAATATTTCTTAAGACATAAATTAATTAATAATTATACATAAATATGAAGTTAACTAATTTAGAGTTATATATATATAGAGAGAGAGAGAGACACACACACAGTTATATAATTATTTCTAAAAACTTAAAAAACTATTTAGTGAATAGATTTAAAATATTTTTGAAATTTTCAAAATAATGATTTCAAATTGAAGAAGCTCGATAATTAATACGAATTGCATATGATCAAAATTGGGTGTCAACACTCGAGATGATTGAAAGGTGTCCTATATTATAATTGTATATAATCAATGTTTATGCACACTTATAAAGTGCAGGTACATTATTTAAAAATTATCTACAATTGATTTGTGTATGAGTTGTTTAATTATGTATAACAATATTAAAGTGTATATAAGCACCTTTTATACACTATTATACACGTATATACAAGTCTATACACTATTTTAAATTAAAATATTATTCAGTATAATTATAAAGTTACATAAAATTAAACTTTCGACTTTATTAAAAGAAATACTAATACTCGATTCACTTCGATCGGTAAATCAAATTTTAAAAAAATATTGATACCCACAACGATAGTACTTTATCATAATATATTCAAAATCTTAGTTGGTTAATTTCTTTCATTTGTGCTTTCATTTTTTTTAGTTTATTTCAATTTCGACACGAATGAAAAAGGTAATAGAATCCATGAAATATTTTGCATCTTTGCAGTCTAAGTTTGTAAGTCGATAATATCTCTATAGAGTTGCTCTACGTAAAAGGATCCACTACTAATTATGTATGTATTTTTAGAAAGAAGCAAATAGATTGACTTAGTTTGTACAGTTACCAACAAAAAATAAAGGCAAAAGTACTCATTACCCCCCCTGAACTTGAAGCTTTTTATACGGTGTACACCTAAACTAAATTCCGTTTTAATTACCCCCCGAACTTTTTTATTCCTTCGTCGCGTACACCTTTTTCGTCCACCTGGCGTAGTAATTGACAACACACTCTACTAGGCGCGTGAGGAAGTGATTTTTTGCCACATCACAAAGCTACAACGGTAAAAAAACGTAAAATCTCCATTTTTCTTTAATATTTGGCATATTTTAAACGAAAAATTGGGCAAAATGTAAATGAAAATTAAAGGAAAGAAAGATTAACACTTACTTGGTAAGAATTTCAGACAAATTTGAAATTTAATCGACCAACTTCACGTCTAGAAAAACCCAAATCCAGAAGGAGTTCCGCGAAATCAGCCCTTATTCAAAAATAACTTTTAAACAATGAATTTTAAATTTAAGAAATTTAATTTTTTGCAATATTAACTTATCCAGGTGGCTATTATTTATCCAGGTGGAAATCCACATCACCACTTTTGCCAGCTGTTGCGCACGTGTAGTCACAATAGGAGCAGGTGGACGAAAAAGGTGTACGCGACGGAGGAATAAACAAGTTCAGGGGGGGTAAATAAAACGGAATTTAGTTTAGGTGTACACCTTATAAAAAGTTTCAAGTTCAGGGGGGTAATGAGTACTTTTGCCAAAAATAAAACATTCCCTTCTTTTGTGGTAACAATTCATAATCAACGCGATTTTTTTTTCCTTTTTTCATATATAATAAATAAAAGATTTGATCTTATTATTTAATTTCTCTACGTAAAATGAAATGAACAGAATAATAAAATTGATATATTTCAAAATAAAAATAATCTTAAAAATGGTGGAAAATCTACCATTTTATAAATTTCAGCTTCTAAGAAATTAAATAAATTCCCGTTAATAAAGTCGTTGGAGTACAAGATTTGGAATCAAAATATGCGAGTAATTTTTTTTAATTTTATTCTAATTGCAGGAAATTCATTTCTATTAAATATAAATAAATTTCTCTCTACAACTAACGAGTAATAACATTTTTCTTTTTATAATAAATTTTAGTATTCTCAAGTCATTAGTAGCAATAATATATTTCATTTCATCCTCCATTGAATAAAAATTAGGACTTATATCTTCTTTTACCGTGAATTTTATTTTGAATCATTGAGGTAAGGTTCTTTTCTTAAGAGTAATTTGAAGAAAAAGTAGTGGGAAAAAGAAACTACTGAAAAATGGGTTAAAGACTTAATTTCACGTAGACATGAGTTGTATTTGTATAAAAATAATCAAGAGACCATACATGATAATTTTTTGAATACTTAAAGGACTAAAACTAGCAAATGCATAGTCAAGGGACTAAAAATGATAAGTATATAATTAAGGGACCAAACTTGATAACATTTTGAATAGTTAAAGGACTAAATATGATAAATGTATAGTTATAGGACTATTTTATGCCTACTTCAATAGTTGAGGGATCATTTATGAAATTCTCTAATTATGAACAATCGTACCCAAAGAAAATTTTGTATATAGCTATGAACTTTTTTGTAGTAATTAGTTGAATTATTCAACTACAAATTCTAAGTCGTCGCTATTTCATACCTTACATATTTTGTGACAATTTTTGTTGTCACTAAATTGTAGGTTGATTAGAGACAATAAAAATGATTGTCACCAATTGTTTATATTATTAGTGACGAAAATAAATGTCACAGCTAAATCTAAAATTTTATAGCTAAAACTTAGAATATTTAACTACAAGCTCTAATTTGTCACTATTGTATCAACATATTTTTGAGACGAAATTAATTTGTGTCTAAAAATTAATTAATTTTAAGACAAAAATAATTTGTCACAAATTAAAAAAATCATTAGTGATGAAATAATGTGTCACTGGTGACTTTAAATTTGTGACTGACAATACTCAATAAATGGCGCCAATACATTTTTTGGTGGGAAACTTTAGTGGGCAAAACTTTGCTACGAACTATTATGTTTCGTCACTAAAAGTATCTTCCTTGTATATTTAAGCACGAAAAGTAATTTTTGTCACTAAAAGTGAACAATTAATGATGATTTTTATGTCGTAGCTATATATCATATTTGTTGTAGTGATTATATATATAATTTTTTAAATTATAATTTTTTATACATAAATGTATTTACTTTGTATTATTTTTAAAAATATTTCTTATACTTTTTCATAGTTTTTATCTTTTATCATATTATTTCTAGTTTTTGAGACTTGAATTTTGAATGGTCCAATAAATATTATATAGTCCATATATAATAATGTCTTTATCTTATCTTTTGTGTGTGTGCGCGTGTGCGTGTGTGTGAATTTTAGTTGAAAATTTTAAATACTTTTTGAGGGTTTCTTCTTACATGAAAAGAATATAAAATAAAATAATTATATTATACCTTCCTATAAATGTGTAGATGTATAATTTGGTTCCATAGGAAAAAAACATTTTTTTTTTACATGTAATCATCTTTTTTAGAAATGAAGGAACATTCTTGTAATTTATAACGATTTCAAAATAAATAACATAAATATACAATTTTCAAAGTAAACAAAAAGCAATAGAAGAAGAAGAAATAAATAAATATACTTTGAAGAATAGATTAGATATATAGAGTTTGTTTATTATAATTAATATACTTTTATTGTCAGTAAGTAATGGTTACAATTAAATAGCGAGTAATGTTTTAACCGTGGAAATTTCTACGTACGTATTTATCCATACAATATATATTTGACTACATATACATACATCATCTTCTTATTTTAAATTTTTGTGATAAGTCTATCACTAATTTATAATTTCCTTAGTATAAAACAAACTAATATTAGTTAATACTTTATATCATTTATTTGCGTAATTAAATTTGACTTTATTCATTTCGATCTTTTTCACCCTTCTCTAACCAAATATGAATCGTAATTATGTTTAATGAATTTAATTTTGTAGAAATATAATAACCAATTATTATGGAGTCATATGAAATTAATACAACTTGATCTTATGATGAAAAAGTAAGTTACGTCATTTCTTTATAATATCTATAACAATGATCATGTCTTAATTATTTTAAATAATATAAATATTTCTTTTTTGGGTATATAATTTTTTAAAGTTTTCACGCATGCATTTTTCTCGATAGTTTTTATAACTTACATAGCAAACACCAATAAAGAATATATTTTAATCATTAAGATTTATTTCTTTTAAGCCATAAATTTTAAATTTTAAAATTTTATTAGTAATTAGCAGATTTTTCAACATAATTAAGTTACTAATTTGAACCAAGAGAAAATAATTATAAATTTAAAATTTGATTTATACTTGAGAGCAGAATTTCAACCATAATTAAGATAAATTCGTGAGGAAGTGATATCTCTTTAGGATATACTCTAGCATTTTAAAATACTAATTTGAACTAAAAGAAATTATAAACTTACACCAATCAGAAGTTGGTATAAAAATTAAACTTAAGAGACATCATAAAGACACACAAGAAAGAAAGAAAGAAAGGAAAAAGAAAGAAATAATACAATACACATATCATTACGACTTTAATCGCTAAAAATAGAAGGAAAAACAAAATTAATACATAATTGTGTAAGATCTTGTTGATATTCATTTCACAAGACTGTCAATATTCATGAACTTTCCTCTTAAACAAAAGTAGAAAGACATCACTCTTGTTGATATCCACTTCAAGTCTATCACTATGCAAAATCTTTTTTCTTATCAAAAGTAGTTTGACTCTATGCCTTCTTCATTTTGTTATCCGTCATTTTTTTCTGTTAAAAATGTTGTGTAGCGTTAGTTGTTCACTAAAACTCTCTTCGCATCACCATTTATCTTTAGTAGTAGTACAGTACATCTTACTGGAAAAAAAAGGTGCCAAATGCTAGGTTGAAACATTAGTCTAATTGTCAAGATTTTATAAGTTATAGCTAATATTAGTTCATATCTGATTTTAATTAAAAAGTGCAACTTGGAATGGCATAGAGAGCTCTTACGTATCAAGCTGCCCAAAATTACGTACTTCTATGAAATCAAAGGTGTTTAGAACTAGAATTGGTGGGGTGAGCCAGGTCGAGGCAGTAGTGCAACACCAAGGCGACTCATGAAGGCCCCAATAGCAAGCTACCATGCTGAACCTTCCCCCTTAAAAAATAGAGTTAATATCGTGTGAGTCGATGACTCACATATCAGATATTAAACTGATAAGAACAGATACTACACTTGATCTTAGCCAAAAGGCCGAGAAAGGTATGATTTTCCATGTGTAATCGGGGCTATTTTATTGGTTACTTGGTTACATAAAATTTCTCTTTCTAGGCAGTGTGGGACTAGAAGAGCTTCTATATATTAAACTAGAAATCATCTTCTCTGGTTTTATATATTAAACTTATTCAATTCCTTTAATCGTCTATAATAAAATTGATCAAAGAGTAGTGAATGAAACAATTTACGTTTTTCCGACCCCACCCCACCCCAGGAGGATCAATATTCAATAGTAATGTCACTTACCCTCCAACATGACTCGAACCGTCAACCTATAGGTTGATAGTGAAGAAGCTCAACTACTTGAGCAAGCCTCATATATCCTGCAACAAGTTGTCAAGAAATGTAAATTACAATTTGTAGTTTACATAACATTTTCCACCATAACGTATCGATCTTGCTCCAAAAATATTAAAGGTTAATAATAATTTCACAAAAATCCTAAGTACTAATATCTTTGTCCTGGATCTCGAAGAAACTCCTTCAACAAACAATTGAAAGAAATGTTAACAACCTAGAATTGGTGGGGTGCGCTAAGCCAAGGCAGTAGTGCAACACTTAGATGACGCTTAAAGGTCGTGATAGCAAGCTACCGTGATGGACCTTCCCCTCATATTCCTCTGTTGTGAACAATATTGAAAACTAATAAGAAACACAAATTATTTTTCACGAATCTTTAAAGATTTGTCAATTCATAACACAAATTGAATCTTTTGATACTCTAGAGATTTGAGAATGACCTTTTATAATTCCCAAAAAATTGATAAGTGAGAATGTAAAGTAAGCTTTTACAACTAAATTTAGTGGGGGTGCGTCAAGTCAAGACAGTAGTGCAACGCCAGAGGACGCTTGAAGGTCCTGAATCACAATAGCAAGCAACCGTATGGACATCCCCTCAAAAATAGAGTTAGTATAATGTAATATACTAATATGAACAGATACTACACTTGATCTAACATTTGAGGTGGTACTTTGCGACTATATAGGTAAAATGGTATTTTTAAAACATCAAGCGCCAGTGGTCTAGTTGTAGAATAGTACCCTGCCACTGTACAGTCCCGGGTTCGATTCCCGGCTGGTGCATTATCTGAGTGAGAACTTTGGGTGCTCACCTTGTGTCTGTTATTAGACGACAAAATAGAGCATCTGAGCCTTTCTTTTTCCATTATTATTTTTTAATGTTGTTAGAGATTACAAGATGTGAAATCGAATTCGGTCCAATTATTATTTGTGCTGATTTATTTTTAAAGTATTTGTTAAATGAGTTATTTTTTTATATAATATTTATTAATATGAAGAAATTATTATATAGAAGGGTAAAATTGTCAAATTTAAATTAATTTGTATTTATTTTAAATAGGTTTAAAGAATGGTTACAAGAAAATGAAAATAAGGGAGGTAGACGTAATATATTAAACCACAGGGAAGGTGAGTGTTATAGAGCGAAACCTGGAGGGAGGTCTCTGAAATTATCTCTATCTATTATAAATAACCTATAATATTGTCACACCCCTTTTCGCACCGGCGGATAGGGTTTTTCCAATTTCAGTGACGGTATTGATTAAAAGATTATTTAATTTATTTTTCAGAGTCGCCACTTGGAATTGAGTTATGGTGTTCCAAGTCACCTTTTCTTTAATCCCTAATCAAATGGAAATGACTCTTTATTTTGGTCTGCCATATAGAAATTCGGGTAAGGAATTATGTTGACCGAGGGGAAGGTATTAGGCATCCCTCGAGTCCCGTGGTTCTAGTACGGTCGCTTTTATTGACTTATACTTATCTTAATTGTTTTTGGATAAATTGTGTCTAAGGACATGGTTCGCTTGTATTTTTTAGTGTTGAATTTTATTGATCTTAAACCGGATGCATAACTGCATTCTCGATCTTGACATTTAGAGACATAATTGTCTTCCCTTCTCGAGTGCATCACACCTAATAATCTCAATTTACACTTCTTGGTTTGAATTAATAACAAATTAATTATTAAAACAATTTAGTCAAGATGCGTCACCACATCCTTGAGTTTATTTTTAATTGTCTCAATAAAGATGTGCAACCGCATTCTTAATTGAAGCGAATATTTTCAATATACCTAAAAGTTCATCTAAAGTTAAAGAAAATATTTGTTCCTTATAAAAAATAATAATCAAATAACATAAAACTAATATAAACTTTTAGAGTGCATGATAAAATTTAGATCAATATTACATCTTTTTATTTTTATTTACTCTTAAAGTTAACGTCAAAATTAAGCATTACACGGGTAGCAATTTCTTACTAATCTAACAAAACAATGACGAATTACTAAAACAAATCTTTTTTTTTTGTTTGATAAAATAAAAGCAACAATAATTTTTTAGCCTAATAATCTCTATTTTTATCCTTATTGGCATCTAAGTTAAAACAAGAACACAACCACAACCCGTTCATTTTTAAGAAATAACAACTAACAAATAAAAATAAATAAATCAAGATAACCACCAATTAAAACTATCTCAATTCATTAAATAGAGATATGCTTAACACTTAACTCAATATTCAATCAAATAATGAATAAAAAAAGGAAAACTTGTTATAAAATTACATCAAATTCCATAAATAAATTAATGAGATAAGGTAAAGTTGAATACCGCAAATAAAAAAAATAAGTACCGCAAGATTTGACTGAAACTCGATTGAAACACCCACAAATCTTTTGTTGTTATGGGTGGATATATAGTGGAGTAATCTAGTATGGATTTTGTTTTTCTGGGTGTGTATGGTTTTTTCCTTTTTTCCTTCACATTTTTTTTTGTGTATGTCTTTGAAGAAAAAATATTTTGGTTGTTTGCATCTTTAGTGCGTGTATGTTGCCTTTTTTCTTTTTTTTTTTTTTTTTTTTTGGGGTTGTGTCGTGACTCGTGTGTGTATTTTTTTTTTTGGTATTGCTGATTGTAGTATGTATAGGTGAGGGTGGAGTTGGGGTAGTGGGTAGATGTGAGGGAGTGATGGTGAGGTTTCGGGGTGATGTGGGGTTGTGGGTGAGAGTAAGTGGGAGGTTAATTTTATTTATTTTTCTTTAATTAAATATATGTAAAAAAAAAAGAATAATAAGAATATTAGTCAACAAAAATTAATCTAAAATTATAATTAAAAATACAAGATTATTTATTAAACCTAATTTAAAATAAAACATATATTATTTTTTTTGTCATTTTTTATTATATTGCAAAATAAAACTTATCCTAAAATCAATTTTTTTTAAAATATTTTAAACTAAACTTAAAAAAATAAGATAAAAATTAAAATATCTAATTTAAATATAAAGAAACTTTTTTAACCAATAAAAAATGGTGTACAACTTTAAGTTCGGTCAAAAATTACGTGTCTACAAATATATAGAAAAATTATTATGATTTTTATTTGAGATAGATATTAATAACCAATAATGAAGAAAAAAAATATTGTAATTACTATTTGAGAAATGTCACTACACCAATAATAAAAAAATATGATTTAAAGCAAAAAAAAGATAAAAAATAATAATTAAAAACACTTAGGGCATACGTTTTTACGCCCAAAACTTATGGTTTTATGCTTAGTGCTTACTCCCCAAATTCTAGGACTTATCAATTTGCGCGCGAAGCGTTTCTTTTACGCCCCGCTCTGAGACTCGCTCAAAAAACGTTTTTGAAAACACTGGTTACAACTCTTTAGATAGCTGTAGAAGTTTAACTACTGATGGTAATAATATTGATATTTAGTTTCATTCCTTTTTTTCTCTACCATTCCAAATTGTGATGATATCAGTATACTTCCATTTTTCCCTTAAAAATATATTAATTATATCTTGATTGATGAAACTTATGATTAAGGGAGCAAGTATCATTTGTCTGATGGATCTCACGAAATCATGAATTGAAAAACCTACATGAGGACCCATTTGGTAGAAGGTGATGAAGAGTTGTTGGACTCAGCCTCTTCTGTTTCTCTTGTTGATGCTGGTGAAAATAATTCAACTACTAAATCGACTTTCACAAATTTCAATGAATCACCTTACTATAAGTTTAGATATATTAGAGATATAGGGTGTGTTTGGTATGAAGGAAAACATTTTTCGGAAAATGTTTTCCAATTTTCTCATGTTTGGTTGGGTTAAATGTTTTCCAAATCAACTCATTTTCCTCAAATTTAAGGAAAATGACTTCCCTTCAAAACTTAAGGAAAACATTTTCCAAACCTCTCTTCCAACTTCAAATTACAATTACTTTTTTGTTGAAAAAATCAATTTATTTTGTCCCTACCCTCAAACCACCCCCCTCCCGCAAAAAAATAATAATTTTAAAGCGTATTTTTAAATTCAATTTTTTTACCCCACCTTCACCCCTACCCCCATCCCCTCCCAAAAAAAATATTAAAAATTATTTTTAAAAGATATTTCTAATTTCAATTTTTTATATTTTTACCCCCCACCCACTACCCTCGTCCCCCCGTCCCCATCAGCCCCCTATCTGCCCCAAAACCTCCTTCAAAAAGAAAAAAATTGAGTTTTTTTT
>NW_006239221.1:18360-28656 GCF_000226075.1 Solanum tuberosum | reverse complement strand
TTTTTCACCCCTACCCTCGACCCCCCTCCCCACCCCCAAAAAATAATTTTAAGTTTGTTTTTCAAAAATATTTTCAATTTCAAAATTTATTTTCTACTCTAGTTAAAATAAAAGATATTTCTCAAAAATCATTCATAAATCAAACACTAAAAATCTTTTTTGAAAAATATTTTCTACTCACCAACCAAACATGAGAAAATAAGTCAAAAATCAACTTGTTTTCCAGGAAAACAATTTCTAGGAAAACATTTTCCTTCATACCAAACACACCCATAATTAGAAGCCCAAACTTGGTAACAAGAAGATCTATGTTGAGTGAGACTCATAGTATTATTGTTCTTGATCTCTTTGACCAGTTGGAGAATCAGAAGGCTCGAACTAATAATGCAGAAGAGCAACTGAAGATTAGGAGAAGAGTATTCTTTGATTCGGTAGTTGAATGTCTGAAATTCAGTTGATTGTAAACAGAGTTTTGGCAGAGGTTTTGAAGCTTGGGATGAAATGTGGACAACCAGTTCTTCCTTTTGATCAATGTTGTCCATTTTTCCCAAGCGTCAAAACCTCTGCCAAAACTCTGTTTACATCTGAATTCCAGACATTCAACCACCTAATCAAACACCACTTTTCTCCTAATCTTCACTTGCTCTTTTGTATATTTATTAATTCAAGCCTTCTGATTCTCTAAGTGGTAAAAGAGATCAAGAGCAATAATACTCTGAGACTCACTCAACACAAATCCTGCCATTACCAAGTCTAAACTTCTAATATATCTCTAATTTATCTAAAATTCCAATAAAGTGATTAATTAAAATTTGTGCAAGTCAATGTAGTAGTTAAATCATTTTCACTAGGATTAGCAAGAGAAACGGAAGAGGTTAAATCTCACAACTCTGCATCACCTTCCAACAAATAGGTCCGCATGTAGGTTTTCCAATTTATAATTTCGTGAGATTCACCAGACAAACAGATGATACTTGCTCCCCGAATCTTAAGTTTCATTAGTCAAGATTTAATTGATATATTTTCAGGGGGAAATGGAAGTATATTGGTAATGACAACATTTAGTTCTTCATTCAATGTAATGACTTGACAACATCTTTAAAGTCCATGAGCAATTACTACACTGATCTTATGAGAAAGTGTATCACCTAATTTTTATGAATCTCTTATAATTTTCAGTTAAACAAACTTATGAAATGCCTTTTCTTTAACATTTCTATTAAGCAAATTCAACTACCTTCTTCCTATAATTAATTTATTGAAGCAATGCTATACAACCAAATTAGAGAACAATGACTAAAAAGGCAAAAAAACAAGTAGTCAATATAGGCGTAAAAAGAAATTTGACGAAAGAGTGGATACTTAATCAATCGAATTCAACATATATCATCATAATCTTAAATAGGAGAAAAAATAGAATGAAACTAAGTATTAGTATTATTACCATCAGTAGTTAAACTTTTGTAGCTATCCAAAGAGTTGCAACTGTCTCCTGAAATAGAAGGTTCCAAACTTGAGGTCAGACTAGAACAAGGGAGTCTGAATTTTCTTACACACGTAATGCTGCTGGCATTTTTAGGATTTTCTACTCTATTTTGGATCCTGAAATTGATGCAGATAAAATTAGCCTAGCTAGTTCATTATACTTTTTTTTTCCTTTCTAAGAAAATGCATTATAGTAATAATACAGAAATAGGAATTCAATAACTGCAATAATACCTCAATCCTGAATTGGTTGGATTTTGCATATAAAATCTCAACATCAATTTTATTCCATCTCCACCATTTTTCCCAATACTTAATAATTTGTAGTACACCTTCAAAATAAAAGCAGAGTCAGTTGAGAAACGAAACAATGAAGAAGCCAGATGGCTAAAAAAATGAACCTTTGAAAACTGATCTCAACATCAACAACAATAGCAACAACATCAAGGTGGGGAGTGTTAATCCCGCTTAACCAAAGGGGAAGGAAGCTGCAGTTGGGGAGCACAAGGGAGAACATCTCCGCAAAGGCGATGAGAACAAGGAGAAGAAGAGGCGGAGAACACAAATCAGAAAACCCTATCATTTAGGGTTCTTTTATATTCACCTAGTCTGACTACTTTTGGGCCGACTAGCTCTTTTTTTGGTATATTTATGTGTGGATCCATTTAGGAGCCCATTTTTTATTAAATAAAATGAACCATGAGTCCAGATTTAAACTTAAAAAAAAGTATATTAGTAGTTTTCAATGTCAATTGTGGTTTTCGGTCCATTCCACAACTATACTTGATTGATTTGGTTTTATCTAAAAAAAATGTCAATTCGAGATAAAACCAATCCAACATTATATATATAATTTTTAAAATTGTAATTTTTTTATACATAAAAGTATTTACTTTGTATTATTTTAAAAAATATTTCTTGTACTTTTTTATAATTTTTATCTTTTATCATATTATTTCTAGTTTTTGAGACTTGAATTTTGAATGGTTCAATACTAGTGCTAAAAAAAAAGGTTACTTCAACACTGAGAATGATAATAATATTTTTTCTTTAATTTTCCACAAGTGAACTCATCTCCGCTTCGCGAGATCATGCAAAATATAAATAATACACTAAATATTATTTAAATAAAAGAGGTATTATATATAATAATGTCTTTATCTTATCTTTTGTGTGTGTGCGCGTGCGTGCGTGCGTGCGTGTGCGTGTGTGTGAATTTTAGTTGAAAATTTTAAATACTTTTTAAGGGTTTTTTCTTATATGAAAAGAATATAAAACAAAATAATTATATTATACCTTCCTATAAATGTGTAGATGTATAATTTGGTTAAAATTTGATTAGTAATTAGCAGATTTTTCAACATAATTAAGTTACTAATTTGAACCAAGAGAAAATAATTATAAATTTTAAATTTGATTTATACTTAAGTAGAATTTCAACCATAATTAAGATAAATTCGTGATGAAGTGGTATCTCTTTAGGATAGACTCTAGCATTTTAAAATACTAATTTGAACTAAAAGAAATTATAAACTTACACCAATCAGAAGTTGGTATAAAAATTAAACTTAAGAGACATCATAAAGACACACAAGAAAGAAAGAAAGAAAGGAAAAAGAAAGAAATAATACAATACACATATCATTACGACTTTAATCGCTAAAAATAGAAGGAAAAACAAAATTAATACATAATTGTGTAAGTCTTGTTGATATCCACTTCACAAGATTGTCAATATTCACGAGTTTTTTTCTTTAACAAAAGTATTGAGGCATTACTCTTGTTGATATCCACTTCAAATCTATCACTATTCAAAATCTTTTTTCATATCAAAAGTAGTTTGAGAATTCTTGCATCTATTCCTTCTTCTTTTTTGTTATCCGTCATTCTTTCCTGTTATAAATGATGTGTAGCGTTTGTTGTTCACTAAAGCTCTCTGATCAAGTCTTTTAAATTTGAATCACACATATGACCAACTCTTCGTGTGTCTCGATAATACAAACAAAGATCAATATACGAGAAAAAACATTGGGGGAACTAGATCAAGAATATGTTAGGACTTTGTAAATGTAACTTCTTGATTTCATTTTCCTTACATTGAACACATAATAAAAAGATGAGATCTCCATTAGTAAGCATTAGATGGAAAGAATACATGAGATATCAAGAATTTATCAATAAAATTTGAATTAGTTCTAACAACATTAGTACTTAGTGCAATCTATAGGCAAAAAATACTTTATTGTCCAGAAGATCATATCCAATTAGGAAATTTTGCTATGCCAAGTTTCCAAATATAACAATTTCATCTGCAGGCAATATGTAAGACAAACCAAACCTTCCTCCACTTGTGCAAATGTCCTTGAAGGTGACAACTCTAAATCCACATATGTGAAATGTGCAACAATCGTTGGAGCATCGATTGTGACATTCTAAGACTCGCAACATAGACGAAAAGTCTTTGATGGATCATCCTTTTTAGTAGCACTAATTGAATCAGCCAGTGTTGATTCCATATTCAACATTGGATAGTTATAATATCAAGCACCAGTGGTCTAGTGGTAGAATAGTACCCTGCCACGGTACAGACCCGGGTTCAATTCCCGGCTGGTGCATTATTTGAGTGCTGTGAAGATAATTGTGCAAATGTGAAAACTTTGGGTCTTCACCATGCCTGATAATCAGGCGACAAAATAGCACATCTGAGCCTCTCTTTTGTGTTTTTGATACTCTTAATTGATACAGAAAAAAAAAATCATTTTGAGATGTAGTATGAAATGGTTTCAAGTCATCAACAATGTTCGCACCTATGCACATTGTTTCATTTAGGAGGGTCGGAAAATATTGTGATACTTGTTATATCAATTGAGGTTCAACATTATGACAACAAAAATATTTCATAGAATTCTTTACAAAAGAATATTATTACATATCAATTGAAATGATCTAAATTATGGAATAGAATTGGTGGGGTGCACCAGGCCAAGGTTATAGTGCAACACCATGGCGATGATTGAAGATCCCGATAGCAAGCTACCGTGATGGACCTTCCCCTAAAAAAATAGAGTTAATATCGTGTGAGTCAATGACTCACATATCAAATATTAAACTGATAAGAACAGATACTACACTTGATCTTAGCCAAAAGGCCGAGAAAGGTATGCTTTTCACTGTGTTATGCTGCGCTATTTTATGTCATTTTGTTACATAAAAATCTGTCTTTCCAGTCAGTGTGGGACTAGAAGAGATAGATAAGATTCACTAATCTCTTCTCTGGTTTTATATATTATACTATTTCAATCCCATTAATTATCTATAATAAAGTATTGATCAAAGAGCAGTGAATGAAACTATTTACGTTTAGTTGGCTCCAAAATAGTTTCAATTTATGATATGAAAACACAAAAGAGTTTGTAACAATATAATCTAGAGAAGTAAAGTGACTCGATCTAACTAATTAATTTTGGAAAGATCAAACTTTCTGTATAAACAAATCCTTTCTGATTGACATCAGATTGAGGCCATGATCCAAACGATCCTTTGGACGTCGTCCTAAAGACATAATTACGATCCAAATGTATGCAATAGAGTAGCACTTCTCCATCCGAAAACATATATTTCGGTATGGCTAATTGAATATTGGTACCTTGTATAGTAAACAATTCCGTCCAAGATTCTTTGACATAGTCTTTCATTACTCAAAATTTAAAAATGTCATTACCAGACATATAATGAAAAAAATAACCACAAACACCGCATGTGAACTTGGAGAAATTTGAGTAGAGTTGCTCTGGCAATGGTATCTCTCTGTACACCTCATCTGAAATACTAAATGACATCACAGAACATTTCGTTAACGAACTAATAAGCCAATGAAATGCCCCATGGACAAATGCCAAAGAGTCGGTAGATGTAAGTATAGGGCGAATGTCAATAGGATGTTTATCCGTTAATCTCCATGAATCACTTTTCAACGCGAAAATTTCATTGCGTGATTTGTGATCAATCTTAAGGATCTTATAGTCATCGCTAGTCGAGTCATATCCCAATCCCCAAGTAGAATAGTCCTTTTTGAATTTTTTTGGATAAGGAAGTACCATTGATTCTCTCGTGGAGGGGTTCCATAACAAAAGTTGTAAGTGTTTATTGAGATAATTATAAATCCCCATAAGCGCCAAGCCATCGTAACAACAATATAATATGTGACGCCGTGGTTTATCGTTAGAAGGACAATCAAGTTTTTGTACTTGTTCAACCCGTTGAACTGACGGTAAAGAAGAACAATACAAGGATACCTTGTTAAGACGGGTTCCATTGGTGAACAAGAATTTTTTGGGAATTATCGTCATTCCTGGCATGATTGAGATGCTTCATCTTAAAGTAAGGATCGAAAATCAATGTCATCCAAAATTTTGAAACACATTTGAATCGTAAAAGTGACAGCACATGTAGCCTGCTAAGGATTTCCATATCCCCATCAACATCCATCTTCTTTGTATCCTCTTTGCCGCTTCCACTTTTCTATATTGCTTATAATTTTTCTACCTAGGGTTTTGCTAATGTGAATTATTTAAAGACGTAAATATTAAGTTACCCCTGAAAAAATGGGGAAAAAAAAGGAAATTAATAAAAAGAGTACATAATATTTTTAAAAAAGCCTAGTAATTAAATTCCTTTTTTACCCCTCCCGGACTTGTAATATCATAGATTCAAGAGATGTTAGGATCGGTCGTCTATTAGATTAGCCAGGCCAAGGCAATCGTGCAAAGCTAAGGCAACACATGAAGGCCCCAATAGCAACACATCATGGGATTCGTCGATGATTCATATATTAGATATTATTAAACTAATAAAAATAGATACTACACTTGATCTTAGCCAAAAAGGTGAAAGGTATGAATTGTGAGTGATTTATGAATATAGTTATAATGTTTATGTGGAGTGGAGGTAAATTGTGATATTTATATGTGTTTTTACTTTTTCATAATTTGTGATGTTTATATGTGTTTTTACTTTTTCATAATTTGATACATAGAGTATTGATAGTTAGTCTTAAATTTAAAATCGAGATTTGACGATATTTACTATTTTCTTCCTCTCAGTGACGTAGCCACAACCACCCTAGGGTGTCCAATTGGACACTCATTAGTCGGAAAATTATGTTATATATATATGTCAAATGTAGAATTTGAATGAAGCGGTTCCGTTTTTGAATCCCAAATATCACAATTTTTTTATTTTATTTTGACAGTCACACACCACACACCACACACCATTATTCTTGGACACCCTTAATAAAATTTCTAGCTCCGCCACTACTTCCTCTATTAATAATTTTGGTACGCCTAGATAGTAACTCTTCATACGTCAATCATGACCTATGATTTTGGATCGTAATCAAAGCACCACATATATATAATAAATATGAGACTATATTTAGTCTCTTTTTATTGATAGAATAGAACATCATATCATTATTTATCATGGATGATGAGTATTTCATTTAGAAACTTTGTTCTAACAGTTTCTGGTGCAAAAGCAACGGCGACGAAAGCCACGACAGTTGCCGCCGATGAAGCCTTCAGTCTGGCAAACGGTGGCGCAATTGCTGTCCCTAACACATGTCCCCTTGAAACGGTTGCTCTGTGACTCACAAGTTCTTGCCTCTGCACTGCTCATTGTTCCCATCTCTGTTCAATTATAGCCAAACATGTTATAAATGATGAAAGAAGATTCCCACATCGGCTGTGAATGAGATAACTAGGATACTTAATTTAATTGTATAGCAACAATAATTGTTCATGCTTCAGTATCGGATCGTGTTTGGGTAATGTCTCTTTTGTTATAGTGCTTTGATCTAATTTTGGGTTGTCTTAAGTCCAAAATTCATATAACATAATATTAGAATCAAAACAAATGATATCGGGTGTTCATGCTTCAATATCGGATCTTATTTGGGTAATGTTTCTTTTGTTATAGTGCTTTGAGCTGATTTTGGGTTGTGTTAAGTCTAAAATTCATATATCATGATATTAGAATAAAGAAATATGATATTGAGCTTTCAAATAAACTGTTCACGCTTCAGTATCGGATCGTGTTTGGGTTTGTGTGTGTAGGGTTATGAAAAAAAGAGTACTCTCACATTGGAGGTGAATGAGAGGACTAAGACTCTTAACATCAATTGGACAATTTTCTTCCGTTGAGCTAAGTTTTGATGTAGAGCTAATATTATAAAACTATATGATAAAATTAAATAATATGAAAGAAAGAAGACAAACCACTGGACAAAAGCAGCATTGCTACAAGGAAGAAAGTTGCAAACAAACGCTTGAAGTGTCCCATCTTCAAATAGAGAAAGGAAAATGCAATTTGAGAAATATATTGAGAATTGGTTGAAACAAGGAGTAAACAAGGGGGGGATTTATAGATGCTCATTTACCAGACTATTTGATTAGGCACGAAATTTAATTAATTATTTTTTTTTAATTTTAAAATAGTTGTCATATTTCATTTTTATGGAGTGATATGAATAATTTTAGATTAGATTAATTTAATATTTTAAAATCAAAATTTATATATTAAAAAATTATACATAAAAAACTATAAATTACAAATTTTCTCATATTGAAAAAATACGTCTTAAAATATGACTTGGAGATTTGTGGTTCTTTTGGTCCATTTTATTTGTCATATATTTTTTTGCGCGTCCCTTAATAAAAAATTAACCAAAAGGATAATTTGATTAAATCACTTATTTTCTCTTTGATTTCAATTTCATATTAATCTCTTTTAAACCACATTAATTTAATTCCCTCTCTATTTAATTACAAATAAATAATTATATTTTAATTTTCTAAAACATCAACTACTTCATCCATTCATTATAAAAAAAATTATAAACTTCAAATTCTGAATCTGCATCTATCTGCCTACCGACCATAAATAATGTTGGAGACTGATATGTGTTACACACGTCATGTCTAACAAAAAGAAGAATTGAGAGGAATTTTCTCCTTTATAAAGTTGTAAAAATTGTTATAAGTCAAAATCCATATAAAAGCTTTAAGTTATCTTTCCCAATTCTAAAGTTAGGCATCTATTCTGAAATTAATCTTAACAAGTCATTATATGTCTGAAGTCGAGCTTTGTCGAGATTATAACCTTCATAAAAAATGTCTAAAGTTATCTTTGACAAATCAAGCCAAACTTCAAGCAAACAAGGTTGATGTTTAGTTTTGTCAACGTCACACTTAAGATAAAAAATAAATAAATAAAATTTATCAAATTTTAGACATGAATTTTTGTTACTTTTAATCTCGTATGTCTGAAGTGATTTAAAAGTGGATATATTTGTAAAAAAGTAAAATAAAAATGTGTAAATGGAAGCCCCAAAATCAGTTATTTGTGCCCTTCACCTTAACGATACTAATTTAGTTGAGATTATTGAACATAATAAAATATTAGAAAATTTTGTTACAGATCCATGCTTAATTAATATATCGGACATAAGGTCCATAGCACAAATTCTCCTTATAAATTCCACACCATCTTGAGTGAGGTTTGAGTGCTTAGAAGACTTATTGAAATTGGAAAACAAATACCGACGACTCCAACGTCGTTAAACAGTGACTGGAGGTATGTCAATCTACTATTTCCGTTTGCTCTGTATTGTCTTGCATTGACATGTAAGACATTAGTTTATTTTTATTCCAATTTATGTGACAAAATTTGAATAGAAACAAAATTTAAAAAATAAATGAAGATTTTTGGGACTTAAGATCATCAAATTACATTGAATAACTAGCTTCTCATTAAACGTAAAATTAAAAGTTCAAGTAAAATATTTTTTAAATTTAACTATTTCAAAAAAAACAAAAAAAACTATTTCAAAATAAATTTAAAAAGTTGTTACATCATTTAGGGAATGTTTTTTCTCATAAGTTGTCTAGTAGGAGAGGGAGTTTTTCCTCATCACTTGTGGGGTGAGCCAAGCCAAGGCGATATTGCAACGCCTAGACGACACTTGAAGGTCCCGATAGCTAGCTACCATTATGAACCTTCCCCTCAAAAAATAGAGTTAATATCATGTGAGTCAGTGACTCACATATCAGATATTGAATTGATAAGAACATATACTACACTTGATCTTAGCCAAAAGGTCAAGAAAGGTATGATTTTCTATGTGTTTCGATTTTTTATGCAACTTGTTACATATTGTAATCTCTCTTTCCGGTCAGTGTGGGACTAGAAGAGCTAGATAAAATTCACTAATTAATCTCTTAAATTTTATATTAAACTAATTATTCAATCTCATTAATATATTATTGATCAAAGAGCAGTGAAGATTATTTCGGAATCTAACATTCTGCTATAAAGAAAATTTAAGATGAACATTTTATATAATTGTAAGACTAGATGTGATCAAATCAGTGGCAAAATCAAGAATATACACCAAAAGAACTCAAAATGAAAAGAGAATCTAGAAGCTATTTTTGACGCCTCTATGCTACTTCACTCTAGATTTTTTTTCCCCTTATATCGAAGGGATTCAATGGTTTAATATAGAATTGAATTTTTTTATAAAAATGTTTAGGCAGTATAAATTTTCATTGAAGGGGATTTCCTTCCCTCCGTTTAGCTCTGCCATTTAATGGGGTGCTCAAAGAAGAACATATACCGCTCTAATATTGGCATATGTTTGGACATGTGAAGAGGAGTGAGATGTTGACGGTAACAGGAACTAGGAGAGGCAGAGGTAGGTCAAGAAAGAAAGAGGGGGGGGGGGGGGGGGGGAGACATGACATAACACAA
>NW_006239221.1:7678-18268 GCF_000226075.1 Solanum tuberosum | reverse complement strand
GGGGGGGGGGGGGGGGAGAGGGGAGACATGACATAACACAACTCTAGCTTATGAAATACATAACCCTAGATAGGAAAGTTTCGAGATTGAGGATCAATGAATAACACACCGCTCTAAAAACGGACGACTGAACATTACATTATCAATTTATTGATATCTAATAGTTTGGATGTGATATTTTTCTTATAATTAAGAAAAATAGAATTTGTTGTAGCATCAAGCACCAGTGGTCTAGTGGTAGAATACTACACTGCCACGGTACAGACCCGGGTTCGATTCCCGGCTGGTGCATTACGAAGTGCTGTGAAAATAAATTGTGCAAATGTGAGAACTTTGGGTCTCTCTCCATATCTGAAATCAGACGACAAAATCGCGCATCTGAGCCTCTCTTTTTCTTTTGATTCCTTCTGTTGTCTAATAACTCTCTAGTCTCTGTACATTTTCTTTAATATCTTTTTCTTTTGATTCCTTCTGTTGTCTAATAACTCTCTAGTCTGTGTACATTTTCTTTAATATCAAAAGCATGTAGAATGTAAAACCTAGTAGGATGATTGAGCTCTCTCTATTAATGTCACGTCCTAAGCCTACACCCTAGATGTGACTGGCACTCGAGAACCGAATCCTCGGCCTGACTCAACTCTTAGCGGAAGACTTACTCAAAATGTAAAAAAGTCTCAAAAGCAACCTTTACTCAAAGTCTTTAAAAGAACTAACTCAAAATGTTAAAAAACATTCACTGCCCAAAATAGGCAACTCAAGTCTTAACATTTAACAACGGAAATGAAAAAGACTCATGAACTACTATTGTCTATCTATGAAGCGTCTAATACGATAAGGGATGTCATGACAAGACCCCCGATCATCCTAACAAAATGGAAATACTAGAAATAAATAAGGGATCCTCCGGAAGCAAGGAGGCTCACAACAACTTTGGAAAACAACTGGATCAATGGAGCTTTGTTTGGTGATTCTGATTCCCTGTATCTGCATCATAAAATATGCAAGTCAAATGGCATCAGTACTTGGAATGTACGAGCATGCAAGGGAAAATCTAAAACTTGACATAAACTTGAACTGGAATTGAAGAAACAACTTACCTCGTCTCAACTCAACTCGACCTCAACTCATTTCAATATAAAAGCAATAACAATAACGCGATATAAAGAAAAGCTTTTAAAAATAGTAGATAGCAACTCAATGTATTGAAAAATACAATAATAACTCAGTTAGTATGTAAAAATACAAAATAACTCTATTTGGGAGATTCTCTAACCGACAACCATCACTATGAGCTATGTGATGATACAATGTCTCATCCATGTTGCCAGAACTGTCCTATACCTTGTCGGGGTATAGAACTCATCAACTAAGTGGATCAACTAAGCTATGCTTAAAAAGTAATAAGGAATCATCTAAAAAGTATGACTTTTTCTACCCACGTTGGCTACATGGTTTATGAGGACTTTGAGTTGTATGAACTCATCTCATATCGGTGCTCAATACTACTCCCAAAAATATGCTCAGCTCATATGTTTAAAAACATTTCCTCATCCTCAAATTTTGAGATTTATTACTCAAAAGACTTCTCTTAAAAGAGAGTACTCAAAACTCCTCATGAACTCAATTGGAAATCATAGTTTCCTCATCATTTTAAATGTAAAAACATTTACTCTAATACTTAATTCCCATAAATTCATTTTGAAAATAATGAAACTCAACTCTACTCATCCTCATACTCAAGTACTCAAGTCTTAAAATAAATTTAAAACGTTTGCAAAAGACATCTCAAATGACTCAAAAAAACTCTCAAGACTTTACTCTTAACTCTACCTTGAATTTGAATTATGAATTCAAGGGTTATGATTAGGATGTTTGGGATCTCTCAATGATTACTGGAGTACTTTAGATAGTTGATAACAAGAAATGAGTGAAGACACAAATCTAGAGGGCATAGGCGCGACGCGGGGAAGGATTTAAATATTTGGTCGCGAATTAATTTTTTAGATAGAGGACTCGGCATCCTCTTTGTGACGCGGAGAGGGAGTGCTCGTCTGGGTACTGAAAATCTGAGGTGCCTCCGCTACGCGGACCTGGGCGCATAATCTATCTTTTTCCTCCTCTCCCAAGCTTGATTCAACTCATACCCACTGCTAATCTAAGATCAAAATTCACGAATTCTTAGTATCTAGAATAATTTCAGCGAAACCCACACAAGGATCTATCAATTAACTCAACTCATTTGCAAATTCTTGCCTCAAGAACTCAAAACAATACTCTATTACCAATCAAATTCAAGAACTTCTCAAGAACTCAACATTTCAACATCAAGAATGAATTCATAGGTAAAAGATTACATGATTGGCGTGAGGGAGAACGAACCCAGCACTAGGAAGCTTACATACCTTGATTTGGCGAAACAAATCCTAGATTCGCAAGAAATCTTGATCGTTCTTCCTTTTCTCCTCTTTTCTCTTCTTGAACTCTCTTCTAAAACCCTAAGCGTAATTTAGGATTCGTAAAACTGACCCAAATCAGATTTGACCCCAAAAACATTACTAAAATGTTTTAATCTGAAGGGGTAAGGAAAAGACCAAAATACCCCTCATAATTTTGGGTAACTTTCCTTAACTGGACAGACAAATTTCAAATGGTCATATCTCCCTCATACGAACTTGAAACTTAGCAAACTCGATGGCGTTGGAAAGAGGATTCCTAGACCTTTAATTTGATATCTTATGTCACCTAACTCATCCTGTACTGAAAGTTATGGTCGTTTGAAGTTGAATCCAAAACTCACAACTTAGCATAACTTGCAAAATTTTCAATTTGGCTCTTTCCAAATTAGTTATTTCTAAATCTAGCCCTTTCTAAGGTGGGATGTTACAATTATTAAAGTTTTTGGAATGCTAGTGTAGTGCAACGCCAAGGCAAAGACGACATTATAAATTGGTAGATCCTTAATTAATCGTCTTCAATATGATGATCGATATTCTAAATGCAAATCTCATACTTAATCAAAGAGTAAATTTATGCCAAAAAAGCTTAAGACTAAGAATTGGTGGGTGTGCCGGGCCAAGGCAGTAATGCAACACCAAGGCGACACTTGAAGGTCCCAATAGCAAGCTACTGTGGTGGACCTTCCCCCTAAAAAAATAGAGTTAATATCGTGTGAGTCGATGACTCACATATCAGATATTAAACTGATAAGAACAGATACTACACTTGATCTTAGCCAAAAGGCCGAGAAAGGTATGTTTTTTCTAGTATTGAACGGGCTCTTTAATACCCTCATTTCTTACATAGAAGGTCTAGTATCCAGCCAGTGTGGGACTGGAGAGCTTCCATACTTTATTTACTCAAGAGATAAGATTCACTAATCCCTTCTAGATTTAATTATCTATAATATAATATTTGATCAAAGAGCTGTGAATAACTTAATTATGAAGGTATCTTTAGACTAGCATAGTTTTCATTTAGTTGGATCCAAAATATTTTGGTTTAAGTAGATTAATTGTAGTTAGTTTAATTATTTAAGATTCAGTCGAACATAGAGCTCTCCAATGTTAAAAGTCTAACATTGTGCTATAGGGCTTCTTTCTATATCTATGAAATTCATTCGACCTAGAAATGATATATTGGAAGAATCCGTTGGGTTTTCCAATATCAATAGGTAGTATTGTGATGAAGTGGCATTCACCCAACACAAATACACGATCATCCGTGGTAAACAAGAATTGGAGAAAAAATAAGGCTTTGAGTGAACTGTCATAATTAGTGAATTAGTAGCTCTATTCCTCGATGGAACGGGAAAAGGATATAACTCAATTAATAATTTTGAGTTCCTATTGTCCATGTTCAGGGCTATAACTTTACTATTTATATTATGAATGACTTGAACTTATTCTTCCCTTCCTCGATTAATAATTTTGGTACGCCTAGATCATGACTCTTCAGAGCGAATCATGACCTACGATTTTGAATCGTAACAAACGCACCATATATTTATATGAGGTTAGTTAGTCTCTTTATTATTGATAGAGCAGTATTATTTATCATTAGATATTTTAACAAGGAAATAAATACATAGACAGTTAAAAAGATCATTTAGAAACTTTCTTCTAGCAGTTTCTAGTGCAAAAACATTGGCGGCGAAGGCCACGACAATCGCCGCCAATGAAACCTTCAGTCTGGCACACGGAGGCGCAGTTGGTATCGCCAACACATGGCCCCTTGAAACTGTGGCTCTGTGACTCGCAGGTTCTTGCCTCTGCACCACCGCTCATTGGTCCCATCTCTATCAATTGTAGGCAAATATAAAAAATCAAGAATTATATATTTTATAAAGTTAATGATAAATAACACACCAATTTTATTTTTTTTATTTTCGATTTTGATTTACCAACTGTCCATTATTTTACTTACGTACTTAAACTATTCAGTCTCTTTGCATTGAAATACACCTCAATGTGAGTTGCCTATATAGGCGCATATATTAGGGTATGTTTTAATATAATGGAGTGATAATTAAGATAGGAAATCTGAAAAGTGATAATTTATGTTGTTTTTAACCAGTAATTCTATTTTATTTTATTAAGTCATTTTTACTAGTCGCAATTAATTTTATTTTAGTTTAAATATGAATTTAAGTTATATATATCATATAATAATTTCTTTAACACCATCAGTGAGTTTTATTCATTATGTCAGGTAAGTTATCTTATATAATTTCAATATTTTAAGGTGGGATATTTTTTAGATGATCTGATAGTAAGAAATTCTTATATTAAGTGTGATTATTGAATAAATTATACTTCTTATATTTTAAGAAAATTTACTTGTTAGATATTTTCTAAATAACCTGATAGTATAGTTATTTTTTCGATATCTAATAATATTATAACAAGAAAATAAGGCCAAAGATATTCGTTAAATTTTAAAATGACCTATTTATACTCTTATTTACACAAATGCTTGGTTCAGTGCAACAAAAAAGGGTCTCGGCCATTTTTTTAATAATAAATTGCATTCGAAAAGAATATATCTAAATCATTTATATAACGACATGAATTATAAACCACTTTACTAACTAGCAATATATTAACTCTAAATTGTAAAATTAAAAAAATTATGTGAACCTTTTTTCCTTATAAAATTCTTTCACGTTGATGATTTAACTTTAAACTATATAATAAAATTAAGGAAGAAGACAAACCAGTGGACAAAAGCAGCATTGCTACAAGGAAGAAAGTTGCAAACAAACGCATGGAGTATCCCATCTTTTTAGAGAGAGAGAAAGGGAAATGCAATTTGTGAAATTGAGTACTGGTTGAGACTAGGAATAGTAAGGGGGCTTTTATAGTTAAATGCTAAGGATAAAACAGGAAAAACAAGATCGTATTAAAAAAATTTTGAGATGCTAAAGTGGACAAGTTAAAGTGTTTTTTTTTAAAAATATTGTCGGAAAGGAAAAGTGAATGGAGGGAGTATTTCGTTATAAATAAAATGAGAAGTATAAAGTTGAATTATTACTATATATATAAAAAATAGTATCATTACTTTTGAAACAGACAAAAAAAAAATGTAACATAAATTGTTACGAAAGGAGTGGCATACTGGTGTAAAAAAGAGAGAGGTTCGCGGAACAAAATTAATTTTAATTTGCGGAACTGTTTTGGAAAGGACTTGTTCTTTCCGAACAGACATTTCCTCTCTTAAAAGACATTATTTGAACAGACTCATATGTTCTGAACAAGTGAGTTCACACCTATCGTTGACTATAAATAGAGGGGTTTCCTTTCAGTTTTCTGTATCGAATTTTCTCTTTCTTCTGCATACATTTTCGAACAAACAAAGTAGAGTCTTTGTGTAATTTTTTTCATTGCTAACTTTTGAGTTCGCTGAAGTTATTGATGCACGAGGTACCACTGCTTCTTTAATAGGTATATCTATTTTATCTTGGGAGGAAATAATTCACAATCTCGGGTACAATGAAGGGATTAAATTCCTCAAGGACACACAGTAACATTTGTGGACTCAGATATTTTCTTTCTTTTCATCTTAACAATATTTCTGATTTACTATTCTAAATACCGTAGATAACATTTCTCTCATTTTATGCTATGTGTTTGATTGAGTATGAAATTTAAGATAAAAAAGAAGATTTTTGAAAGACATTTATCTAAACAGACATTTAAATATGGCCTTATTAGTTGACAAATAAACACTTCAACTTTGAGTATGCATATTGAGACTCGTCTCCACTATTGTGCTTATTTATTTTGTTTTCTTCTTTTTTTTGAAAAATTAAATATATAGGGTCAAGAAAATTATGCTAACAAGAGAGCCAACATGAATAATGTTAAAAGATGATATGTTTTAAACATGAAAATGAGGGAAGGGGGGAGACTCCTTTGCCACACTCTATTACACATGTTATGTCTAACAAAAAATAGGAAAATTGAGATAAAATTGTATGTTAAAAAAAAATTATAAGTCAAAATCCATATAAAAGCATGAAGTTAGGCATGTATTATTTTCCTTCTTTGACATGTCTTCTTTCTTGATAATTGAAATATAAATAAATTTGGCAATTGGGAAGTTTCCTTTATATACCAAATTAAATTCATAGTGTTATCACATGTAATAGGAGATTTTTATTTACCAAAATATAATATGAGTTTTTTTTTCGAAATATATATGAAATCACACTTAGAATTTTTCTCGAGCCTTAAAATTTCGCTCACATTTTTTTTATGTATGAAGATTGTGTGAAATCGGTATGAGATATGTATATCTCGTCAAGGCTTAGAATTTTGGGTCACAATTTTGTATATAAAATTGGTATAAATATGTATATAATTGTCTAATTTTTGTGTTAGAGTTCCTGTTAGGTTTCTGAAAGAGAAAAAAAACGTCGAATCTTGCTCAAGATTTATGTATAAAATTTGTTTATAATTGTATAAATTTTATATAAAGTTCATGTTGATTTCTGAAAATTTAATACTATACATTGATACAACCATCATATAATATTCATACAAATTTAATACAACTATAAAGCACACAAGCAAATTTAAAATAATTCCATACTATCTCAACATATAATTATAATCTAACTTTAATACAAATTTGATACAATTTAATTGTAACTTCGAACTCCAACTAAAATTTCAAACTAAAACTAACTCAAATCTTATCCAAATAGCCTCAAATTTAAACTCAACTCTATGGATGTTTCAATTCTTTTGAGATATTATCCTCATCATTTGTCACAAAATCAATTTTTAGAATTTGAGCTTCGACCTCCTTTAGTGTCCGACAAATCCTTTAGAGCTTGAGCTTTGGACTCTTTAAATATAATTTTTAATAATAATTAAAAACACTGTAGAGCTTCGAACTCCTTTAATGTCCGACAAATTAATCCCTTAGAATTTGAGCTTTGAGCTCTTCAAATATACCTATATGTTTCAATAATAATTAAAAATTCGATAGAATTGCGAATTTAGAAAATATTTTAGAGTGTGACCATGGAACTCCTTATTTTAATTTAGGAGTCGATTAACTAGAGAGAGACATACACACATTTATTTTAATATAAACAAAAAACAAAAAGATATAGAATTAAGACAAGAAAATATTGATTATGGACATATATCTTTTTTGTTAAACCTCAAATTAAACACATAATTTAGAAAAATAGTAATTATGGTAGATAATTATTGAAAAGACATGGTTTTGAGCAAGAACATCGTCTGTATCTTCTCAAATAAGCACAATATCCATCTGTAAAACCTTCACTTATACAAGCATCTCTACACTTTTGAACACTAAAACATGGCCCCTTGAATGTTTTGCTCCATTCAACACAATTCTTTGCCTCTGTTATAAAATAAAATAAAATGATAATTAGCGATCTTGATCTACATATTATTATTCATAGTGTTACTTTGACAATATATATAGTCTAGTAGGAAATTAAAGAAATGTTACCTGCATTGCCAATAGAAAACAACACAAGGAGAAACATAACTTTAAACAAATGTTCCATCTTTAGTTTTTTTTTTTTAATCTTCTACTGAAAGTTTCTGATAATGAGAAGCATCCATGCCTCTTATATATAAAGAAGATACAAGACATATGTTTGCTTGTAATTTTCCCTCAAACGTCAATCAAACAATTAAGTCCATTGTAGACTTTCAACCGCGCAATTAATCCATTTTGACTACTCTTTTAACATTTTACATGTACTGCCAATTTCATCTTGATTATAAATTCAATAGAGATAGAGATGAAAGTAAATACATGAAGATATGGTTAATACCACTACACTGGTGAGGGGATTGGGCCTTGATTAATAAGATATGGGCCAGAAAAGAGAAAGGTCAAACGAACAATCAACCCATATTAGATTGGGCAAATTACAGCAAGTGGCGAAATCAGAAATTTAGTGTTCAAGATTTAATATATGCATATGAAAAATAATTTTTTGATGAAGAATGATCGACTGACCACCTGTCACTATATAAGTGTCTACACCAGTGAATATCACTTGTGGAACTTGTTCTCCTGTGCTTTCATTAGGAAATCAATTTTTTCATTTTAAAAAAAACTTGTTTTTCCTAGATATTTTTATCAATTGATCATAAAAAAAGTGAGTAAAATTTTGTTTAGTTTATCTAACATTGTATCCACAATCTTTACCTAATCAAACTTCTTTTTGCATGAACTCGCTGACCCTTTGTATTTTTTAAGCTTAATTATTATCCGATGTCCAAAATCTATTATATATCTCGAGGCAAATTAGTTAGAATATGCAACTTTATAAGTTCTAATATGGGTTGATTGTTCGCATGACCTTTCTCTTTAGTAAATAGTTTAATACAAATAAGGTTTTGATTAAAACAACTAGATTTATTGAATCATAGGTAACTTCTAACTATGTGCATTGTAGAAAGTCTAATATTAACGGATTGTTCAGCGTACCTTTTTGTTTAATGAATTTCGATAAATAATATTTTGACTAAGCAACTAGGTTTGACTCATGGACCATAGATAACTTTCTATTAGAAAGTCTAATATGGACTGATTGTTACCTTTCTCTTTCATGAATTTGTATAAATAAGGTTTTGATTAAACAACTTGGTTTGACTGAACCATAGAGAACTTTCTAACTCATGCGTGGTTGAAAGTCTAATATGGACTGATTGTTCGACTGACCTTTTTCTTTAATGAATTTCTGTAAATAAGGTTTTGATTGAGCAACTAGGTTTGACTGAATCATAGATAACTTTTTAATTCGTGTGTGGTAGAAAATTCTAATAGGAAAAATTACGAAAATTCCACCTTTTAGTTTACTTATTACCATTATCCCCTATAAGTTTTACAAATTTCTAAAATCCCTCATTTTCGCGCATCAGATTAATGTATCAACGCTTATATTATTGTATCTCGCGCATGTATCAGCACTTATATAGCTCTGATACATTAATCTGATGCGTGAGATACAATAATATAAGCGTTGATACATTAATCTGATGCGCGAAAATGAGGGATTTTAGAAATTTGTAAAACTTATAGGGGATAATGGTAATAAGTAAACTAAAAGGTGGAATTTTCGTAATTTTTCCTATTAGAATTTTCTACCACACACGAATTAAAAAGTTATCTATGATTCAGTCAAACCTAGTTGCTCAATCAAAACCTTATTTACAGAAATTCATTAAAGAAAAAGGTCAGTCGAACAATCAGTCCATATTAGACTTTCAACCACGCATGAGTTAGAAAGTTCTCTATGGTTCAGTCAAACCAAGTTGTTTAATCAAAACCTTATTTATACAAATTCATGAAAGAGAAAGGTAACAATCAGTCCATATTAGACTTTCTAATAGAAAGTTATCTATGGTCCATGAGTCAAACCTAGTTGCTTAGTCAAAATATTATTTATCGAAATTCATTAAACAAAAAGGTACGCTGAACAATCCGTTAATATTAGACTTTCTACAATGCACATAGTTAGAAGTTACCTATGATTCAATAAATCTAGTTGTTTTAATCAAAACCTTATTTGTATTAAACTATTTACTAAAGAGAAAGGTCATGCGAACAATCAACCCATATTAGAACTTATAAAGTTGCATATTCTAACTAATTTGCCTCGAGATATATAATAGATTTTGGACATCGGATAATAATTAAGCTTAAAAAATACAAAGGGTCAGCGAGTTCATGCAAAAAGAAGTTTGATTAGGTAAAGATTGTGGATACAATGTTAGATAAACTAAACAAAATTTTACTCACTTTTTTTATGATCAATTGATAAAAATATCTAGGAAAAACAAGTTTTTTTTAAAATGAAAAAATTGATTTCCTAATGAAAGCACAGGAGAACAAGTTCCACAAGTGATATTCACTGGTGTAGACACTTATATAGTGACAGGTGGTCAGTCGATCATTCTTCATCAAAAAATTATTTTTCATATGCATATATTAAATCTTGAACACTAAATTTCTGATTTCGCCACTTGTGACATCCCATATTGATTATGTCATCCCTATCCTCTAACACACCTCATCCTCACCCCACCCCCTAAA
>NW_006239221.1:3784-7063 GCF_000226075.1 Solanum tuberosum | reverse complement strand
CCCCCCCCCCCAAATCCCCCATTCCCCCCCACCCCACCACCACATTCTTTCCATACTACGTACATAACTAAATTTTATACAAATACATTTAAAATAATATATATTTTTACTTACATATCGACACAATTTTTTTATATAAGAAATTCACTTATTTCCCTTCTTTCCAAACAAACCCAAATAGGTAGAATGTAATATGAAAAGCATTAAAATGATATTCCATAATTTATCATCAAAGGATTACATAAGGTTAGAGGCTAATTAACTATATTTTTTTTGTTTGTTAAACTTTATAATTTTACACATATTTTAGAAAAAATACTAATTATTAAAAAGACATGGCTTTGTGCAAGCACATCGTCGGTATCTTATCAAATAAGCACACCATCCATCTGTAAAACCTTCACTTATGCAAGCCTCTCTACACTTATTAGTATCAAAACATTGCCACTGGTAGGTTTTGCTCCATTCAACACAATTCCCTGCCTCTGTTATAAAAAAAATAAGATGATAATTAGCGATTTCGGTCTACATATTACTATGATCATAGCGGTACTTTAACAATATTATGTAACATATGATGTTTGTTCATATATTTATCTAATTTATATATAAAAAAAATACATTATCACCCAACGTTTATAATAATTTACAAAATTTTAGATTGGAATCTTAACATTTTTCAATACTATTCTCAATTCCCCAGAAGAGATATTTAGATAGTGGTCCATAGGTCCATAAGTTATAAGAAAAATAAAAAGATATCATTTACTGAAAAATTGCTCCATTTTAAAACCATTGATAAAAAATATTACAAGAATTGGCGGTTAAGTAAATAAGGTATATATGAAGAATCATCAGGGTAATACATGGAAAAATTAAAGCATAACATATATAAATGATTCATATACAATCAATCTCAACTAGCTTTGAATTAAAATGTAGTTGATTAATTTCCCGATTGAAGAAAGCTTATATATATATATATATAAGATATTAAAGATTGAATATTATATATAAAGATTTGTTTTATAAAACACTAAATGAAATGTCTAGAAGTGTAGTAGGAAATTAAAGAATCGTTACCTGCATTGTCAATGGAAAACAACATGAGGAGAAAGAGAACTTTAAACAAATGTTCCATCTTTATTTTTTTTAATCTTCTGCGAAAAATTTCTGATAATGAAAAGCATCAAGGTCTCTTATAAAGTAAAAAAATAAAAAAATCTCTTATAAAATAAGTACAGGACATATATTTTCTCGTAATCTCCCTTCAAAAGTCAGCCAAACAATCAACTCATAATGGACTTTCTACCACGCAATTAATTCATTTTTATTTATAAAGTAAATGGAGATAAGATGAAAGTAAATACATGATATGGTGCAAGGAGTTAGAAAAGTTTGCTATGGAGCAGTCAAATCTAATTGCTTTAGTCAAAATTTTACTTTTACTAAGAAATTCATTAATTAAAAAGAAAAAAGAAAATTTAATTTTTTAAAACAAATTCTTTTTTGTGATACATTTATCTTTGAATTTTAACTAACACTAAAGTTTGTTTAATTTATGTCAAGGTGAAATTTTTTATTCATGTGGCAATTTTAAAAATAAAAATAAAAAGAGTGTATTACACACACCATTCTCAAACTAATGAGTGATAATTTAGGTATGAAATCACACTCCAATAGTTTAGGTATGACGCTCAAGAAAGGGATAATTTATATGGAGGAAAATATTTTTCAGAAACTATTTTTCAACTTTTTCATATTCAATTGATAAGAATGTTACCAACATGGGTTGCGGTGCAATGATGAGTTTCCTCCATTCTTAACTAGAAGACTCGAGTTCAAGTCCTGGGTATGGAGAAAATCTTGTTGGGAGCGTCACCCCAATATGTCCTGCAGTGTGTAATCTAAATCTAGTGAAAAAAGAAGAAGAAGAGAAAACCTCTTCTAATATTCTAAGCTTGTAAAACAAGTGACATTCTACATTGGTTAGTGACTTCCACACCCCTAATCGACCCCATAGCTCACTTCCAATAGCATTTATCTAGATTATATACAAATACATTTAAAATAATTTTTTTTTTCATTTGCATATCGAACACGAAAAAATAATTAAGTAATCTACTTATTTTCCTTCGTTTTAAACACACCCAAATATGTAGAATGTAGTATCAAAGTCTTCAAAATGCTATTCTATAATATATCATCAAAGGATACATAAGGTTAGAGGCTAATTAACTATCTATCTATATATATTTTGTTAATCTTCATAATTAAACACAAATACATTTTATCATCAGGACATGATTTGCCTCTGTTATTATAACAAATAAAATAAAAAGGGAAAATTATCAGAATTAATTTCGGCCTATATATTATTTTTTTATAGTGATACTTTGTAAAGATTATATAACATGTCTATATTGTGTAATTTTATAGCATATAATCAATCATACATGTATTTGTGTATCTTCTTTGAATATATATATATATATTCAAAGCAGATACACAAATCTTTCGTGCCAGTAATTTCATCTTTTTCCAATCTTTCGTGCCAGTAATTTCATCTTTTGGAGGAGTGTCTTTATATAGAGGTTGAGGGGGATTGAACATAAAGCGTGGAACAATCCTAATGGCCAAAACGTGGCCGAACACATTAAAATAATGGAATGAAAAGTAACGGCCTAAAATTGGCCAACATTAGCTCAAATAAGTCATGCCGGGTACACATTTGGGCCCCATCGCACATGCCTTATTTTTGCTTCACAAGACGTTAAAACAAAATAAGACGCATGCTTATCAGTTTTTTCCTCCTTGGAGGATAGTTTTAAAGTAAGCACTCACACGACAAATGTGGGCATACCCACATGGCACACTTTTATTCCTACTCTAAATTATTGTCTTGTTTTGTCTTGTTCTCCTTCTTCTTTCTTCATTTTGTCTTCAGGTATCAAGGTTGTGAAGGGCTTCGGAATCAAAACTCATTCCTGAATCATCATCTGCATTTGGATTCTGAGCAAAATGTTCTCGATAGTCTTCTTCTTCTGAACTGTTGGATCTGGTTGTGTTATTATTAGTATTTCTTGGACTAATATTAGGTCTGTGTCGTTCTGTATCTGGTACTAGTCTGTCTCCGTTTGGATCTGGATTTGGTGGAGTAATTACATGTTTATCTTGTCCTTGTTGGAAAAACTATTCTAAAGTCTTTTTTATTATGCTCTCTATTTTATCATTCTTTTTCTTTTTATGGAGCATAGTCTTTTTTGTTATTGTTTCTAC
>NW_006239221.1:2706-3230 GCF_000226075.1 Solanum tuberosum | reverse complement strand
AAGTTATTAATTATTGTGATTTATAATATTTTTATGTAACTTTGAAATAATGTACATTACTGGTCACTTTGTCCTAATTTATGTGATATGGATAAAATTACAAAATTAACCCTTTTAAAATGTCTTTCAGATATTTTAAGTTGTTAATTATTATTATTTATAATACTTTTTTGGTAATATTAAAATGATATGTGTTATTTTTTCTGTCCCAATATATGTGAGCCTGATAAAATTCTGAGAGTCAACCTATTTTATTACATAGCTTTTAAATATTTTAAAGCTTTTTAAGTCATTTGTAAATGATATATGTTGCTTCCTTGATTGGGACTTTTTCATTTGTGATATATATATACCAAAATTACAACAAAATTACAACAAATGCTCAGAAAATACCGAAAATACAGAAAATACACGCCCACTTTAAATACAGCGAAAATACAGACAGATTTTAGCAAATAAAAAACACAGAACTTAAATATAGCAGAAATCAGCAAAATAGCAGAATGACAGAAATTTAGATTTTG
>NW_006239221.1:0-398 GCF_000226075.1 Solanum tuberosum | reverse complement strand
TTCTAAAGTCTTTTTTATTATGCTCTCTATTTTATCATTTTTTTTTCTTTTTATGGAGCATAGTCTTTTTTGTTGTTGTCTCTACCTGATTAAATGATCTAGGTAGCCTTCGCCGGGATGAAGAACCTTCACCTTCACTTTTTGGCAAAGTGACAGCCATAAACGGGTTTGATATGTCTTTACCGGCTACCGTTTGAACCGGCTAGCTGCATCTTTATTATCCGATACAGTGGATCTTTTTGCATTCGTTGAGGAATGCACACCCTGCTCATCCATTTTTTCGAGAGATGGAAAACTCTTTTCTGAAGTCTGTGTACTGATATCAATATTCTGAATGGCGTCTTTACCTTTGAGTGATTTCATCTGCTCCATTAGTTTAGTGTTTTCTTGGAGTAATG
>NW_006239220.1:814093-814182 GCF_000226075.1 Solanum tuberosum | reverse complement strand
TATCTCCCCCTTGGGAATATTCATCTTCGAATAAGATTACTCTTACTAGGCTAAGGGTGTAACATCAAGTTCAAACACCCAACAAGCAA
>NW_006239220.1:811152-813663 GCF_000226075.1 Solanum tuberosum | reverse complement strand
GAAACTTTCAAGTATACCCAATCATCTACTTCGAACTCTAACGGCCTTCTCCTAACATCAATGTATGATTTCTAACGACTCTGTGCCGTTTTCAACCTCTCTTGAATCACTTTCACCTTCTCCATAGCTTGGTGAACTAAATCTGGTCCTATCAACCCTGCTTCACCAACTTCAAACCATCTAATAGGAGATCTACATCTTCTCCCATAAAGAGCTTCATATGGAGCCATTTGGATGCTCGAGTAGTAACTATTGTTGTAAGCAAACTCAATGAGAGGTAGGTGATCATCCCAATTCCGTTTGAAATCAATCACACAAGCCCTCAACATATACTCTAAGGTCTGAATAGTGCACTCTGCTTGCCCATCTGTCTGAGGATGAAAGGCAGTACTTAAGTTCACTTTTGAACCCAAGCCTTTTTGGAATGACTTCCAAAACTGTGCAGTAAATTGTGCACTTCTGTCTGAAATAATGGAGACCGGAACCCCATGAAGTCTTACCACCTCTTGAAGATTTTACTAGTAAAAAGTGGGCTGATTTTGTCATTATGTCGACAATCACCCAAATAGAATCATGTTGCCTGCGAGATCTTGGTAAACCTGTGATGAAATCCATATTAATCATCTCCCACTTCCATTCCAGAAATTTTATATTCTGAGCCAAACCACCGAGCCTTTGGTGCTCTACTTTAACTTGTTGGCAATTCTGACACTTAGCAACAAATTCTACAACCTTCTTCATACTATTCCACCAATAAACTTCTCTCAAGTCGCGATACATCTTCGTGGAACCCCAATGAATGGAATATCTGGAGCTATGAGCCTCCTTCATGATCCTCTTTTGGAGTCCATCTATCATTGGTACACACAATCTACCTTGATATCTCAGTACGCCATCCCCCTTGTTCAAAAGCTAATACTTTTTGCTTATGAACATTTGCCTTCAATTCAAGCAAAATGAGATCTTGGTCTTGCTTTTCTTTCACTTCTGACACTAATGAAGATTTAGCCCTATTCATCACCATTATTCCTCCTTCTATGGAATCCATAAGTCTGACTCCAAGGCGTGCAAATCTATGCACATCTTTTGCTAACTCTCTATTTGCCTCCTCAACATGGGCAGTACTACCCATAGACAACTTGCTTAAAGCATCAGCAACAAAATTAGCCTTACCTGGGTGGCAAAGAATACTCATGTCATAATCCTTGAGTAATTCTAACCATCTCCTTTGTCTAAGATTAAGCTCTTTCTGAGTGAATACATACTGAAGACTTGTGATCGGTGAACACATCCACATGAACACCATAAAGATAATGGCACCATATTTTCAACTACGGCAGCCAATTCTAGATCATGGGTTGGGTAATTCTTCTCATGAACCTTCAACTGTCTGGAGGCATAAGCTATAACTTTGTCATTCTGCATTAATACACAACCCAAACCAACTCGAGATGCATCACAATACACCACAAAACCTTAAGTACCTTCTGGTAAGGTCAACACTGAGGCAGTAGTCAACCTCTTTTTCAATTCCTGAAAAATTTTCTCACAAGCTTCAGACCATTTAAACTTCATTGTCTTTTGAGTTAACTTGGTCAAAGAGGACGAAATAGATGAGAACCCCTCTACGAACCTTCTATAATATCCAGGCAAGCCCAAGAAACTCCTAATATTAGTTGGAGATGTGGGTCTAGGCCAACTCTGCACTGCCTCTATCTTCTGAGTATCAACTCTAATTCCATCACCGAAAACTATGTGGCCCAAGAATGCCACAGACTCAAGCCAAAACTCACATTTTGAGAACTAAGCATACAACTCCTTATCTTTCAAAGTTTGAAGAACTATTTTGAGATGGCTAGCATGATCTTCTTCATTCCTTGAATAGATTAGTATGTCATCAATGAAGAAGATAACAAACATATCTAAATAAGGTTTGAAGACTCTATTCATAAGGTCCATGAACGTTGTTGGTGCATTAGTTAAATCGAACGATATGACCAGAAACTCATAATGACCATAACGGGTCCTGAATGTTGTCTTGGGAATATCACATTCCCTTACTTTCAACTTATGGTAGCCAGATCTGAGGTTTATTTTCGAAAAACAAGAGGCACCCTGAAGCTGATCGGAAAGATCATCAATTCTCGAAAGAAGATACTTGTTCTTGATGGTAACCTTATTCAATTGGTGGTAATCTATACACATCCTAAGGGAACCATCTTTCTTTCTCACAAACAAAATCGGGGCGCCATAAGGTGAAACACTTGGTCGAATAAACCCTTTCTCTAAAAGGTCTTTCAATTGCTATTTAAGCTCTTTCAACTCTGCTGGTGCCATTCTATATGGCGGAATAGAGATAGGACGAGTATCTGGAATGAGATCTATGCCGAAATCTATTTCTCTCTCAGGAGGAATTCCGGGTAGATCATCAGGAAACACTTCTGGAAACTCTCTTACTATAGGAACCGACTGAAAATAAGGTATCTCAACACTAGAGTCATGAACTCGGAC
>NW_006239220.1:808948-810950 GCF_000226075.1 Solanum tuberosum | reverse complement strand
GGACAATCACGATAGACTCTTTCTGCTAGAATAGACTCATCAATAGGTGTAGAAACAATGAATAGTTCACTAAGTTGCTCAGAAATAACATTAAAATTCATAGCAACATATGGAGTTACAAAAGATAAGCTCGCTCCTGGGTCTAGCAAAGCATAAACAGTAAAGTCAAAGACTTGAATCATACCAGTGACAACATCTGGAGAGTTCTCTTGCTCTTAGCGATTAATGATCGCATAAAGACGGTTTGATCCTCCGCCAGTACCAAAAGTAGCTCCTCTAGGTACAGCCCTGTCTGGTGGAGCAACTGATGAAGATTGGGCCCTATTGCCCTGGTTTCCACTACCTTGTTTGTTCTTTAGGAACTCTTTCATGAAGTGACCCTCTTGTCCACACTTGAAACAACCTGTATGGCCTATCACGACACTTACCTGGGTGGGTTCTACCACACCTAGCACATGCAGGAGCCCAGTTACCTCATTGTGCCACACTACCCTGAGACTGAAGTTTTGAAGTTCTGCAAATTCTGGCCATTATACTCGCATTTGTTTCTGGGTGCAGGTGCACTAGCAGATGATGGAGCAGGTCCCTTTTGTTTCTACTGAAAGGATGAACGATTCACATTACCTTTCTGCTGCCCGGACTCATTTCCTGTCTTAGCTTTCTTATTTCTGAACTCTTCCATGTCCCTCAGCTTCTCTTCCTCAACCTTATGCACATAGACTATCAACCTTGATATATCCATGTCCCCTATCAGCATCGCAGCCCTACCTTCCTTACTCGACAGATGAGACAGCCCAGCAACAAACAAGCTTATTCTACTCCTCATGTCCGCAACCATCTCCGGATCATAACGGGATAGTTTGGTGAACTTCAACCCATATTAATGAACACTTAGAGAATCCTGTTTAAATGTGAGGAACTCACGTACCTTGGCCTCTTTCAATCCTCGGGGAAAGAAACTCCCCAACAAAGCCTCCTCAAAACAGGCCCAGCTCGCAGGTGGTGCATCCTCAACTCTACCCCTTTTCCACTGGTCGAACAAAGTCCAAGCGACATTCTTCAGTTGAAAATCAGCTAGCTCAACTCTCTTTGAAAACACGCGCAAGCACAGATTAGAAGGAAACTTTTTAGAGATCAAACTCTAACGCACGAAATGAGAGTTAAAGAAGTGAGAAATTTTCCTAAGTGTTGCAGCCTCCTAATTATAGATGTGGCGCGCTTCACACCGATAACTAGGACTCTACAAGCATGGCTTCATAGACTCTATAGGACTCTTGAACTCTGTGCTCTGATACCAAGTTTGTCACGCCTCGAGCCTACACCCGAGAACCATTGCTGGCCCCAAGCGAACCCTTGGTCTAGATTACTTACTCAGTGAAAGACATAAACACAAGAATAAACTAAAAAGGAACTTGTGAATTAACTTAGAATGTCTTTAAATAAACATTCAAACTTAGCCAAAATGGCAACCTCAAGTCTCAAAAACATAAGCCAATAATAAAGTAGTGACAAATGAATTTAACTAACTGATTGCCTGTCTATGAAGCCTCCAAACAACTGAGATGGATATCGGGACAGGCCCACGACATCCTAATTAACTAATAATAAAATTGAAACCAATAAAAAGGGACCCTCCGGAAGCAAGGAGGCTCACCACAAGACTCTGAGTGCTCAAACTGGATCAACGAGGCGCTGGATGATGATCCTGATTATCTGCATCTGCATCATAATAAGATGCAGGCCAACTGGCATCAGTACATTGAATGTACGAGTATGCGAGTTGGAAAGCTAAAACAATACATATGCTTTAAAAGATTCTGAACGAAACACTTACCTTGGCTCTTTTCAACTCATGAATAACTCAACTCATAATAAAGCAATAAGACACATGCAATATATGAAAAGCTTTATAAAACAGTAAAAGCAACTTAGTTCGTTAAAGGAAATGCAGTAACAAACTCAACTTTACTCATATAATAAAGTAATATAGTTTCTGTGGGAG
>NW_006239220.1:784367-808798 GCF_000226075.1 Solanum tuberosum | reverse complement strand
ACTTAGTGGATCTACTAGTCTATGCTAAAAGCATCTTCAGGAGCCATCTAAAAAGTATGATATTTTACTACCCATGATGGCTACATGGTTTATGGAGACTTGAGTTAATATGAACTTGCATCCCCATATCGGTGCTCAATACTACTCCCAAAATATACTTAGCTCATATGTTTTAAAACAAACTTCTTTCTTCGGTTTGAGATAATTAATCAAAACTTAGCTTAAAATCTCTCTTGGAATCGATGTTCCCTTTTCTTGCTCAAATGTGAAAATATTTATAAACTCTTTGGGAATACTTAGTTCCCTTATAACTTTTTGAGAAATGAACTCAACTCTTTACTCTTTTCATAACTTGAAACTTAAGTCTTAAAACAAAGTTAACACGTTTGTAAAAGACTTTTGAAAACTTTAAAAACTTTGCTTTGACTTGCTTCTTAACTTCTAGACTTGACTCTTGACTTCTCTTGACTTTGACCCTAACTTTCCTTGAATTAGATTATGGATTCAAGATTCATGATCTCATGTTTATGGATGATTTCATGATGTTTAGATGTACCTTAGAGTGTTAGAATCAACTAGCAAACATATGTACATTGCTAAGGAACAAGTATGAAAAGGTGGGGAAGAAATGGGGAGAACTGGCGTCCCTGGCGCTCTGAGAGGCGCGGGGCGCCAGCCCTCAAACTTCAGAGGACCTGCTGGGGCACGCTGGCTGGTGCGTCACCCCAAGGGGTAAACTTCATAGCCCCTTTTGGGGAGAACTGGCTGGCGCAACCCCCCACCCCCCTTCCTTAGGTATTTGACGACTTTTCTTCTCCGGTTTTCAACTCTAAACCCTCTAAACTTCAATGGTTCTTTCCCCAAACACTTAGGATCATTTACACCCTCAATATATGATAGATTCAAACCGTAATTTCACCCAGAAACATGAATCAAATCGCAAGAAACTTCAATCGACACAACCCACAAGAATTTAAGAAAAACCTTCAACAATGTTCATCAAGAACTCAATTTCTAAACTTTCAAGGACTTAAATTCGCTGAATTAAATCATGATTGGCGCGTGGGTGAACTAACCCAACGCTGTTTGATCTCACATACCTTTTTGGGATCACCCCCGACGAAATCCACAAGCTATCCTTGACGAAATAGACGAATATTGGACGTTCTTCTCCGTTCTCCTCTTTTCTCCTCTTCTTCAAGCCCTAGCGTAAAATTCACTTTTCTAAATTGACTAAAATCTGACTTTACCCCAATTAAACTCCTAAAAACGAATTAGGATAATTAGGTAAGGAAAAGACTAAATTACCCTTCCAAAATTCGCATTAGACTTTCCTTAATCCAACAACCCAACTTCCATAGGGCATAACTTACTCATACAAACTCGGAATCGCGCAAACTCGGCGGCGTTGGAAAGATGATCTTTCCAATCATATCTGGAAGTACACCTAACTTGTCCTGAGCTTGGAGTTATGGCTGTTTGAAGTTGACCAAAACTCAACTTTTTCTAACTTAAACAAATTTTCCAGATTTTCATTCTTTCCAAAAGTGACTATTTCCACTTATTAGCTTCTTCCTAGTTATTTCAAATTGCGAGATGTTACACATGTTTACAACTTCTTTAGGCTAACTAATATAGTTGCAATAATTCAAACTACAACTTATCAAACTGCAACAAAATGTCCCATCTGGACGCTGTAGAATCAAACTACAACAAACTCCAAAATTCTTCATTAGTAGACAGAACAACAAACTACATCATCTTGACACTTTTTCTAAACATTAAAATCAACTTCATTTTTCAACTCCAAAGCAGAATTTTGTCATTACAATAACAAAACGTCACAAAACTAACACGATTTGATAATACTAACTTAACACAAACAATAGCACAACACTACATCATCTTGGCAGCTACAAAATCAATAATAATAGCCCAAGAAATTGCAATCAAATTTATCAATTGATGCACTTTCAACTCTAACTTCAAAACTTTATCATTCAAACCAGAACCTTTCTTCAAATTTGAACTCTCAATACCATCCATCAACTCCAAATTTGACATTTTATCCTTCAAGGCATAAACTTTCTTTAAATCGAAAATTTCAATTGTATTCATATCATTCAACTCAGACATTTCATTAGTAATCATATCCTTCAAATAAGAATCCTCAATGTCACTCATATCCTCCACAATCTTCTTCAAACGATTTCTTTCTTTTCGAATTGAATCAAACTCAACTTTTTTATTATGAATCATGGTTGACAGGTGACAAGAAAGTTTGTCATCGATTCAATTTCAATAACCACAGGAAATTGACCTAAGACGACGACATTTGTAGAATCAGTGTACACTGTTGACACCCAATTTTGACCCTCCACAATATAAATTAATCATTTCGAGCTTCTCCAATTTCAAACGATTTAAAATTATTAGTTTTATAAAATTTCTAAAAATAAATAAATAATGATAATAAAAAATAATAATAATAATAATAATAATAATATAGTTTGCAAGTATTTTTTAATAGTTTTGTCACTTTTCATAATTTTTAGATAATATATATGTTTTACATTATTATGTATACAATTAGTGTATTTTATGATTATTCGAAAATCGTCTCAAAAAAAGATTTTTATATTTTTTAAAATATTAGGGATGGTTATAATTTTGAATTAATGAGTTTTAGGAAATTCAAAATACTTTCAAGTTATTTTTTAAAAGTAATCTTACCATTTTTTAATAATAAACATGTATATTTTGCAATCACGTTATTTTATAAATATTTGAAAATATTATCACAAAAGATTTTACATTTTAATTAAATACTTTATTAATTTACTTTAAGTTATAGTTATAATTTTGAGTTAATTAGTTTTGTAATTGAATTAGTTAGTTTATAATTAAGTTAATTATTTTTTATCTTCGTTAAGATTAAGAAGCTCATTAATTTATTTATATTAACTCCTCTTGTTTAAATTTTAGCCGAATTTACCAATTAAATTCTATTAGGCTATAATTGAAATCCATTATTTAATAACATGTATCCCATCTTTTAAGAATAATTTTGGGCCACTTCCTAAAGGCCCAATTCTAATTCCCTTTCTCAAAATTTCCAGCCCAACTCCCTCAGTCCCCTTTAATTTCCAGCAGCATGATATTCCCAGCAATACAAACATTACAAAGACCCAACCCTTTTCCCCCTCTGACCCGGCCCAACCCATTGTCAATGCCAAAGAAACCCATTAGCAAAATCATTCTCCAGCAAACAATACATACAGCAGCACCAAAACGACCCCACTGCCCATACCGTCTTCTTCACGCAGAAATCCAGACGCAACCCAGAAAAATCCAGCCAAATCCGGAAATCTCGTCACCCATAACCCTAGCAACCTAATCCATCACCTTCACGTCTCCTTTTCCCCCTTTTCACAGAGTCTCAGAGCAGAGAAAGACTCCCCATGCCTTTTACTGTTGGTCTCGGAAAGGAGCAACAAAAATTTCAAATTTTTCTTTCAAAATCCAACGGATTTCCCCCAAAATCGCCCCAACTTTCCCTATAAATAGTTCCCTATGTTCAAGGGATGAAAGGGGGAAAAAGGGGGGAAAACGATGAGAGAATAGAGTTTGAGAAACATATGTACTCAGGCAAAAAATATATATACAAGAAGAGTTATTAGCTGTAAAAGATAAGCAATACATTTTTTTTTCTACTCACTTCTAGCAAGGCTCGTCGGAACCTCGTGTGGTGGTGGAAGCCCCTTCGTTCCAGCTCGTCTCGACCCTAGTTCGCTGCCCTTTTTAAGGTAATACTCATTTCGCTTTGAACCTATTTCACTCGCAATGTGTTGCTCGTTTGACTCTCAGCTGTGTGAGCAATTTATATGTTAACATTTTATTCTGAAATGCTTTTCGATCCCCTGTTGGCTGTGAATCAGCAATGAAACTCTCTTAAGAGTCCAGGGCTATTGTCTGCCTCTGTTTCGCTGAAAGTTTGGTGTTTTTCCCCTTTCCCGAGTTAATGTTCTCCTTGTTAGAGTCTTCTTATTTTGGTATTATCTCGATTGATGAGTTATGAGAGTTGTGGTTCAGTCTCAAAATTCAGAATCACCTTTTATAGGTGATCTCGATTTTTCATAAATTGATACATATATGCGTTGTTTTCTCCTCTTTGTTGCTTAGACCATTGTAAGTCTTAGGGGTCGATTTAGCATGAGTTTCGCGGGTCTTGTTTTATTTGAATATGTTCTAATTTTGTATGAGTCGGGTTCGTCTGTGTTTTGTTCAGATCCTGCTTAAAAAATTATTTTGTCATTTGCGATCGGCTCCTTGTAAAAAATGTGAAATGTATTCAAAATGGATATTTGTCTCCCTCTTTGCTTATCTCTGTTTAGTCTGTCCAACAAACACGTTCGGCCATCTTAAGTGATTAATTAAAAGCATTCAAACGTCGGTTGTCGTCCTTAGAATAGAAAATCGCAACTTGGTTCGGGTTTTATAAGTATCTGTTAATTGTTCGATGTTCCGAGGTTCAGTAATTAATTTTCCAGCATGTTGTTGCTAGTTAAAATAGTAGTAGCTCTCTTATCTTTTGTCTAAACCTGAAGATGACTGTACCGATATTAGCTTGTCGCCTATTTCAGTCATTTACGTGGCGTCTCTGTCCATCCATGGCCCTCTCTTTGCATTATGTATTTGTTCATGTATACTTGTGCTTGTGTGCAACATGTTGGCTTGAGAAATAGGCTAGCTTGGCTTTATTTACTTACAGTTATATTTCATTTCCCTTTAAAATGATCCAGCAAAGTCCCTACTAGTTTTCACTTCCTTTGTTTAAAAGGATTGGATTTGCTTAGCCTCCAACATTCAGCCTTTTGACATGGTAAATTTGCATTGTTAGATTTCATTAAATAAAGTTGATTAGACTAAAGTACGTGATGTTTTATTGGCTAACTATGTGGCATTGTTTGCTCTTCACCTTAGCTAAGTTACTACTGTACCTTCACTTGATTATTTTAATTTGAATGAACAATTATTTCAGTACTTGTGGTGGCTCATCCTTTAGTATCATTACATGTTTTTGAGGCAGTAAATGGGTTTTCCCGGAAAAGTTGTATTTGTTCACAAATTACTAGTAAATGGGTTTTCTTTTTGCTTTAAAATTTGACCTTGTTAAATCTGAATTTACATGACTGTCATTACCTTTGAGTGTTATAAAAATTGTTCTTATTAGTCATTGTTAATTGAACTTCGTTTAAGGTCGAGTTCAGATCAATCGAATCTCGTGTGGTTATTTTGCTTGTCTTATCCTTGTGAGTAGATGCTAACTTTTATCCATGTGTTCTTTTCATGTGAAATATCCCTACCGAGTCCATGGTGGACTTCTCTTCTTTGCATTTCCGAGTCGAGCCACAAAGGCTCTTTTCCTTGTCATTTGAGTCGGCCAGGCCGTCGAGAGCAGGTGTACAGGTGTCCGGAAGCAAAAACTACATGAAAAGGGCTAAGAAATGATCAATATACACCGATATACAGCTGATGTATACCAAAAACGGGATTGAGTAAAATCCCCAGAAATTGCAGCGAATTTGGCCCAAAAAGGAGGCCCAAATTCAATTTCTCCTTTACCTAATTGTGTGATTATTTATTTATTTATTTATTTTAAATTGCGACTTAATTTAATTTCCCAAAAGATAAACCATATTCTTTATGTTAGTTTCCTTAAAAATAATTCATTTTATCAACTCTTATGCTTATTCAAATACTTTTTGTCAAAACTTTCACTTATTTTTAATTAGATTAAAATAATTTCTTGGTTTGTCTACCAAGTTGGTTCGAATTATTATTTCTAAAAAATGACGTAAATAAATTTTAATTAATCTAATTTTGTTAAAATCCTAATTGATCAAGTTGTTTCAATTAAGATCCTATTTTCTAAAAAATTTAAAAAATTTATTCTTTATTTAACTATTTTTATCAAAGTTAATCGAATATCGTAAAATATCATATATTCTTATGTTAAATCATTTTCCTAATTTTTTTTTAAAAGATATGTTCTTTAAGGGTTTTCTTCATTTAAATCACTTTTTTTTCACTCATTTCAAAATTGTTCTAAGTTAAAGTATTTCTTTAATAAACTTTAAAAAATGTTGGTCAGAACTTTTTCAATTGATTAACAATAATAATAATAATAAAAATATATATATACTTACTTAAGTCATTTTCTCAAAAAAAAAAAAAAAGGGTTAGTCAATTAATAAGAAATGATTTTCATGTTTTAATTTATTAAATTGGTTTAAAATGAATTAAATAAATTCTAATTAATCTAGTTTTATTAATATTCCAATCACTTGTATTTCGAGTCAAATGTATCATTTTGGATCCCTTCCTCTAAAAAATAAAATGAAAATAAAATGCGTCATTTATTTAATTATTTTCTTAATCAAATATATTATAAGTTATTATTTTTTATGTTAAATTATTTTATTTTTATTTTTTTTCTTTCTAAAAATAGTCAAATATATTTTAGTCAAGTCGCAGGTCAACCGCATGTTAGCGGACACTTCGAATGCTTAAACCCTTCTCGAAGTGTAAATTGAACCCCGAACCCTTTTTGGTATTCTCAAATGATTTTTTCTGTTTAAATCTTTGAAAATTATAAGTTTTCTTGATTTCTTTAAAAAATTAAGTGGCGACTCTTTCTAAGTATTTTTCCCAAACTGTTTTATACGTAGAACATTTCAAAAAAAAGTGATTTTTCTAAAGATAGGAAAATTACGGCACAACATACACCATTCTCAACAATTATAGCAGTAAAATGTCTTGCCATAAATTCACACTTACATGTACGGAATTGAAGAAACTGACATTTTAATTAAAAAAAACAATGAAAATGAGAAGATGTTGAAAACTAATCTTTTAAACCTAGGAAGAAAATTGTTTTAAAGAAAAAAAATGTTGGATAAATTGAGAACGAAGGGTGAAGATTTTTTTTAATAGATGGGTAATTGTAAATAGGGTGGGTTTAGTTAATAATGAGTGGGTAATTGGTGGGTTTATAAATTATATTAAATAGTTAAATTGTTTTAAATGATAGTATGTTAAAGAAGTGGTCAAAATTGGACCCAAAGGTGGCTGAGAAGGGTATTTGAAAGCCAATAGTGATGGGGTGATTTTGTACCACTTTCAATACTTCGAGGTATTTTAGTTCCTTCTTCGAAGAAATTAAACCTTGAACACTGAAAATTAACAGGAAGTTAGAAAGTTCTTTTTTTTTTAGGTTAATTTCGTTCAAGAGAGAAGATGATATTTTTTTTTAAAAAAATCAATGGCTCTTTTGAAAGAATTGGAGAAAATGGTGTATTTTAGGAGGAAGTAATTAAATATAAAAGAGAAAAAATTTGACATGTAACACTTTCTAATTCATTTTTAAAAGCAAAGTTTCTCATTCACGCGTGTTATTTACGTGAAAACAACCATAGGGAGAAAACGAATCAAAATGTTCTATTTATAAAAGTTATTTAATGTTTTCGTACGGTAATAGAATACCTACAAAATTAAGATGTTTCTTTGAAAATTCGATACAAGACTCTTCATATTAGGCCCGCCCAATAAGTGGTACTACCTAGACAAAACCGATCCATATTATCTCAACGCCCGAAAATAATTCAATTCAAACTCATAGAACACAGTAAGAAGTGACCGTTGGGCGAAACACACAAACCAGATGCCGACGAACAATCTGAAGAACACCGCCGGAAAATCTACGGCTAGATTCAAATCCACAAGAAAACCACTACGAGATGTTTCTAATTCAAACATGGTAAAGCCATTAGCAACTTCGTTCAAATCCAAGAAGCTCTACGGAAGGGAAAACGACGACGTCGAATCAGTTGCCGGTGAAAATGTCATGGATCGTCTCCTTCTCATTCGCTCCGACTTCTCCTCCGTTATTCATCAGGTAAGAGTAATTTTTGCTCAAAAATAGTTCGAAGAAGTATTCGATGACGGTGTTTGAAGATAAATTATTTAGCATTAGAATGAAATGGATTCGAATAGAGTGGAATGGATGTAGAAGTCCTATACAGGCACAGCAAATTGAAATAGATTGGGGGATTTACATGATTTATATAAACAATCTGTTTTTTTGGAATTGGCCTCGTAAGGTCTGCATACATTTTACCTTCCTCCGACCTCACTTGGGGGATTTCACTGGGTATGTTGTTGTTGTTATATGGCCAACCAAATGAGGATTTCAGCGCTGGATAGTTAATTAATTGGTTTGCTTATTAGTGCATATTGCTTTGTTGCACTGTCAGAGGTTATTGGTGTCACTTATTATAAGGAGTGCAGTTACAATTTTACACCATTTTGGATACTTCTCAGTGCAACTGAGAGAGTTTTTGATCATTTTGGCATTGTCGGTGAATTTTTATATTCTTGTAAAACAGGTTTTGCTGCATTTTTTTTAATTTGGTTTGTTTGGGGTTGGAGGAGGAGGAAGTATCTAGTAGTTCACATTGGTTATTAGAAATTGATGTCTTTGCACTCGGCTGTGGAGTGTCTCTGCCTGCTGTTACTGCTTCCATAGATGAGTGATGAGTCTACAAATGAATGGAAACAGTACGTCTGAGCAGAGGTAGCTTCTTAGCTGCGAACCAATCCTAGATAACGTCATGTGAAGAGATGGATTATGTAGCTAATTTTTTGGTACTGGGATAAGGCTGTGTTATTTTGACTTTATGTCCTTTAGGAAATTCATAAATCTACATAGGCAGTCCCAGTTAGTTGGAATTAAGTTATAGTCATGTTAGTATGTTTCGTAAGATCCAATAGTTGGTAGGAGTCCTTGAGTATTATTAGAGACTTATATGCCATTTCAAAATGTAGATAACATTTAAAATAGAGGATTCAAGTGGCCGACCCCAAATTGCTTGGAATTGAAATGTAATTGTTATTGACGTTCTTTAGGAAGTTCATAGGGTTACCCAGAATAAGATGATGAGCATCAGTTGTTGGCCCTATTACTCTGGTAAATGGAGCAGAACTGAAGATCTCTGTGAAAAAGTTGGACCTTCCTGCTTCCTTTTTCATCCCTTTTTCCATAACCATCATCATCCTGCGCTCAATCTCCTTTGACATTGCTGAGAATTAGGAGTTTTACTTTCAGTCGTCTTTACCTGACATATATAAGCATTTTGAATAATGACAAGGCATCCAGATATCTATATATTTATCACAGTAACTCTCACATAAACTACATCTTGTATTCTCAAGTTACTTTAAACTCAGAAGAGCATATTTACATCTTGCTCGAACTGTATCAGATACCAATACCAATCTTTTGAAGTTTGTTTTCCCTGTATCAACTTCAATGTTTTCATAAAGAGGTTAATCTCATCTTTCTTTACATGATCAACTGCAGATTGATGAACTTGTTCAAGTGCTCAAACTAGGGGGCAAGAAGAGTGGGAAGGAAATCGAATCTTTCACACATGTCTTGTCTGAAATGCAAGCTTCTTTGAAGGTTCTCTTTTTGTGTCATATTCTCTGCTCCTATATTAGAGTCTTCCATTCCACCGTATTTTACATATATTTTATGTTGGCAAATTGCAGCCATGGGTTCCCAAATTTCAGAAAGCCCTTTCTGATCTATCCACGAGGCCCGAACATCCATCTGAACAGTCACAAATTAGTGAGGCAGTTCCCGTGGTAGCTGATAATACAAGCGATGCTGTTGATAGCCCTGACCAATCCAAGTGGGATTCACTAGTTTCCCCATCACCCCTTGTGTCCTGGAGGGCAGGCTGTACGACTGAGGGTGGCAGACAACTTTTTCTGCTCACACCTTTACCTCTTCGCAAAGTACTCTCATCCAAATGCCAAGGATCTTCTAAAACGTTTGACAACTACACATCAGCTACGAATGCCCAGCTACGTCCTCTTTTTGATATTAGGGGAGATATGGAAGATTGTTTGCTTGAGAATACAAAATCTATGGCTAGTCAACTACCATCCCTTTCTGACATAACTGGGGAGATGGACATACCACCATCCCTTTCTGATGTAACCGGGCAGATGGACATACCACCATCCCTTTCTGATGTAACCAGGGAGAGGGACATATTGCGTGTGAATAATGAAGTGAAGTCAATTCTGAATAATGTTTCTGCTCATGATATGACCATCAACGAGGTCCCTCAGAAAAGAGATCTTATTTCGCCTGTAAGACTTTCACAAATTGACAGTTCGTTGCTAGTAATGACTCCATGCTTGAAAATGTCACCGCCGAAGACGTGTGTACTGCTTGAACCTTCATCAGAATACAACTGTCGGGACAAGCATGGGGCTTATAAAATGACACCGTTTCCTGTTTCACGTCATTTTTCTAGCATGTCTGAAGATTCAGAATCCTCCAGCTCCGAAGGTGCTGAACATTTGACAATGAAGTATCCTGAACTATTTGGAATCAAATTAAGTCAAAACTTGACAAACGGAGGGAAGGTGGCCGATGATGAATCACCAGACTTTCTATTTTCACCACCCAAAACTTGTGTACTGATGGAGCTACCTGTGGAAGAATCATTGACTAATGCAGCTGGTGAGTACCCCTTGCCAAAATATACACGATATTGAAGATCTTTCTTTTCTGAATGCAATCAAGATGTTTCCATTTGGTTTTCATTAACATGACCATTCTGATATTTATTGTTCTTTCTTTCTTTTGGAACAGAAACTGGTGGCAACTTAGATATAGTTGAAAGAACTCCCATGATGACAGAATCGAAGAGCATTCTTGTAATGGGAAAGCATCCTGGTGAGAACACTTTGAAGAAAGAACTGTGGATGAAATTTGAAGCCGCGTCAAGTGATGGCATGTGTTTTAATCCCTCTACTATCCACGAAACTATCCAAAAAGATTTCCTTGAGAGATTGGAAGAGGTTTCTGCTGATGAGGCAACTGCAGAGGAGGAGGGGGCCTAAGATGGTAGAGATCATCACCCCCCAGATGTGCCGGAGTATGCAGGGAAGAGGGATTCAGAAGACAAAAAAATGGAACTGTGTATCTTAAGGTAAATTTGAAACTTGTATTAACTTTCCCTATACCACCTCCTTCCCTCCTCTTTTGTGAAGTAAAGGTGAACATAGCAACAAAGGACTTCAAATATGGTCCAAGTGCAATTTTTTGTAATTTTCGAATGAAAACTTTGAGTTCTTCCCTCCTCTTTTGTGAAGTAAAAAGATGAACATAGCAACAAAGGACTTCAAATATTCCAAGTACAATTTTTTGTAATTTTCGAATGAAAATTTTGAAGTTCTTTAGTAGGTGTTTGGACAATATATGAATGGATGTTAAAAAAAAAGCTTGTGGAAGTTCGAACTAGGCATTTGGATCATTCTTCCAAATTAATAATGTACATCCTAATCTCTTGATTTGTTTAACAAAACAATAAAAACACTTGTATTTTATAAATTATCCATGAAGACAAAATTGCAAATAAAAAAGGCATGGTGCCAAATAAAAAGATATCTAGTATTCCGTCTCAATTTAAATAATGTAATATTTAACTGGATACAAAATTTAAAAAATATGAAACTTTTTTGCAATATATCTAAATTATCTTTAAGATAAATAAAATTTTAAATAGAAGATTATATCTTTGTGGATTTTTTTGTCAAATAAGTGGACTCGACATAAGTAAGAAATTGATTGTATTTTTATTTAAATATATCACATAAATTAGAACAAAGACAATGTTAAAATACAATACCCAACCTATCTCCCTCAAAGTCACTCTATGTGGGTTAGGGGTGTGCATTCGGTTTTTCGGTTTGGTTTTGCACTATTTGGTTTGAATTTTTTGGTTTTTGGTTTTGTAAAAGTGTAACCCAATCCGATCCAAAATAAATTTGGTTTGGTTTGATTTTCCCCTATTCGGTTCGGCTTTTTTCGATTTGGTTATTCGGTTATGTCAATAATTAATAACATAACCAAAGTAATAATATTTAATCCCTTAAATATACTTTCTAATATAAATCATAAGTAAAACTTAAAACACAATACTTATAAGTATACCTACTATAGATGTAATTCAAACATAAAATACAAATGTAATCATCATGAAAGGCAATAACCAAAAAGGGACAAAAGTGGTTAACTGCAACTTAATTCTAAACATTAAACCAAACAAAGTAATTTATTAATCCAAAACCAATCCGAAAAACCAAAAAACCAATCCAAATAAAAATTCGGTTTGATTTGGTTTGGTTATTCGGTTTAATCTGAATAGCGCACACCCCTAATGTGGGTTGATTTTATTCACTTAACTAATCATTATTACCTCAAGAAATTATTTATAAACAAGCTAAAGCGATAACCAAATCAATAGCGTATTAATTATTGTTTTTGGTTATTTGATTTGAACCAATAAGCAAATGCTCCTCATTTTATTTTTAATTTTTTTTGTTAATTTTCTTTTGTTCATGTATACACTATTTGCTACTTACTAAATAAATTTACGTGGCACAATGACAAGTCTCTGTCTCAACATTTGATGCTTATACTCAAAAGTCATAACAATTTCATATTTTAAGGAGGTCCAAAAGTCTTAATCTACATCTAACAACCATAATAATAACAACGCTCAATTCTCTCTAAAAAAACAAGAACGACATAAATGAACATATGCATCAAGTCATTTTCTAAGAAGAAATATGTAAGTATTGGTTAACTAGCAAACTTGGAGGAAAATAGGAATTTATAATTTGTTTGAAAAGCCACAAGGGAATTATAAATGAGCAAAATTAAATGTAATTAGACAGTTTAACATGATTGTTTGATCAGTAATTACAAAGTTGAAACAAATTGAGTTTAATTGAAATTGTGTAATTATACTCTCCAATTGATGTTGAGAAATTTTTTTTTGGTTTTCCACTCGGTGTCCGGAGTCCACATTGGAGCTCTGACTATATCCAGATCGCGCTCTGCAGGGCCCATTTGGGGGTGGCGCTCCCAACAAGATTTTCTCCATACCCAGGGCTCGAACTCGAGACCTCTGGTTAAGAGTGAAACACTCCCACCAGTGCACCACAACCGATGTTGGTGCTGAGAATTGGGTGTAAACAAGGTTGCTTTAAATTTTTAATTAATTTAATTTTTTATTTTTTTTTAAATTTGTGTTAAAACTTTAAAGTTATTATTGTATGCATAATTAATTAGGAATAAATGGGTTATCGATTTAACTATCAACAAAAACTTAAAATAAAAAATTGAATTAATTAATCAATTAAAAGAATTTACAAAAGCCTTTAAAAATAGCTAATTCAATAAATATCGATAAATTAACAACATTTTATATATAATTTATATAATTAATTTTTACACACCTCAATTAAAAATAATTATATAAAAAATTATTATTTTATTTATTATTTTTAACAAATATATCAAATCAAGCATCAACAAACCTATTGTTTTGATTTTCTAGGTATACTATGCACATATTTTTTGACATATATATGAGCACCAGTCATTAGCGTTGATTTCAAACTTCAACGAAAATCTGCGAAGATAGAGAGTGAGTTGATTATGTCGTAGTTCAACTTATCTCCATTTGTATATAGTTTTAGCTAGTCTTTTGTACTTGAGACAAGTATGTACCTATTTAGTCTAGTTTGTAGCTTGTACTTGTTTTATCAATTTTGTACCTTCGTCCACTAGGTCATGGGATTTGATCTTGTACTTGTATATATTTGTCTCATTTCCTTCTTTCCACAGTGTGTTTCTTTTTCTTGTTATTATCTTCTCATTGGTCGTTGATTCCCGATAAGCTTGTTACTTGTGGTTTCAGGATATGGGGTAGACTTACTTATTCGTGAGTTACAATAGGTGTCAACATGACTCGAGTTTCCGAATCATTACATCAAGTAGGGACTTAACAAGACATCTCAGATTCGAGCATGGGTATAGAAAAATTTCTATTAGGAGCACTACCTCAAATAGACCCTACATATTGTAATATGTAATTCAAATTTATTCGATACTCCAATATGAACTCCAAACACGCTAATGAAAAAAAAAAAAAAAATAGAGTAGGGAGAAAACAAAAGAGAAAAAGGAAAATATAAGCAAGTTTCCTTTTTTTCTCTCTCTTGTTATTGTACACTCCCATCCACAAACTGAAGTCTTTTCCTCTTTTATCTCCCTCCTTCTCCACCTTATTATTCGCATATTCTTATCCACCATTTATAAACCTTTCTCCTTCAAAACCAACATCAACAAAAAAAAACTAACTCCTAATCATAAATTAATATTAATTAAATCTTATCCATTTACTCGCCGAGTCAATCATCATGACTCGGCGGTGTTCCCATTGCAACAACAATGGCCATAATTCCCGGACTTGTCCTACCAGAGGTGGCGTCACCGGCGGTGTCGGTGGTGGTAGCTCCGGCGGCGGAGGTGTGCGGTTGTTTGGTGTTAGGCTTACGGATGGGTCGATCATGAAGAAAAGTGCGAGCATGGGAAATCTATCCTCCCTTCACTATCATTCTTCTTCTTCCGCTGCTGCTTCGCCTAATCCTGGTTCTCCTTCTTCTGATGTTCTTCGTGAATCTGTTCATTTGACTGATGGTTATCTCTCTGATGATCCTGCTCATGCTTCGTGTTCTGCAAATCATAGAATTGAAAGGAAAAAAGGTATGATGTTTTTTTTTAAATTTTTAATTTTTTCAAAATTGATGAAATGTTGAAATGAATGTGATATTGAGGCTTATTTACTGCTGTTCATTTGCAAAGTATAGATGAATTATTCCTTGGAAGCAAGATTAAAATTAGTTTAATTATGAGGAATTTTCGAAATTTAATCTTTTTTCGGGACAAACAAATCTAGTAGCATGCCTGAATAGAGCGTATGGAATACTGTGGTGACTAGTTTGTGGTTGAGGTTTAATTGATTAGTTGATTTGCAACTTTTATGTGTTTTCCCTAATCCTAGAAAGGGGCTCTGGGAGGGTAGAGTGTAAGCAGACCTTATCCTACTTTAGAGAAGGTAGTAGAGTCTGTTTCTGATAGTCATTTAGCTCGAGGAAAAAGATAATAATAATTGGATAGGCAGGATGGTTAGATTTACGTAGTGCTTGATATTGATTTTCATCTTTAAACCCCTTCTCCTTTTCTCCCTCTTATTTTTGTCTGTTTTATAGTAGAAAATAAGAAAGTTTTTTTTTTGTTTCCATTGATTTTGTTCATTTGCAATTTTACACTTCCCTCTTTATTAACTTGGATAGGTAGGATGATTAGGTCTATGTTGCGCATGATATGTGACTGTGATGATTTACTTGAATACTACATAAGATTCAATACTCATATAACCAAGCCAACTTTTTTTGGGCAAATTGATTGATATACACCGGCCAAACCCCTACCCCCTTCTTTCCTCCATCCTAATTTGTTTGTTTTTACAAAATGAGACTATCTTTTTAGTATTTTGCTTTCTCTTTATCTTGGGGCAGAGGGAGAGAGGTAAGAGGTTGATGTTTCAGTTTGCATCTTTGATTGGTGGTACTTAGTTGGTATTTTCTTCTCTTAAAAGTTGGTTTAGTATTTTCTCCTTCTTTTGTTTTGGTTCTTTTTTCCCTTTTAGGTTTTTAATGCTTTTGTTTCTGCATCTTCTGTAATATATTGCTGTTGTGCTTTATATTTGATGTATATCTTAGATGTTATGTTGTTTGTGTCCGGGATTTATTTTTTGGTATCTTTTGTGCCTGATAATTCAACCTTGGAACTCAATCCCAAATGCTAGCTATATAAGTGAGCATTGTCTAAGACCATATGAGGAGAAAACAGTCCACCCCTCAACTAATGTGAGACACTCTGACACCCCACACAATAGGACTGGAAATCTAGAGCATAGACAACATAATATGAGGGCCCAATGTTGTATAAACCAAGAACATGAATGTGTGTGGCTCTGATAACATGTGAACAGAAGTGGTTTTTGGGTCTAACTCAATCTCAAAATCTAGTATAATAAGTGATGATTGCCTAAAACCCTATAAGAGAACCATCTTTCCCTCTTGCCAACAGTTGAGTTTCCGAAGTACAAGTAGATAATTCTTGTTAGGTCGATCTGGTTGATTTGTCGCATGTTTTTGCTGGTTGATTTTTTGCATGTTCTTGCTGGTTGAATTGTCTCTAAGTTAATTTTTTCGAGCAGTTTTGGTATATGGAAACTTGCATACCATTTCTGGTGTGCTCAGTGTGAAGGTTAAGTTGTGGGCTAGATACTCGCACTAGGTAATCCAATTAATATCAAATGTCCAGAATAAGTGGAGCTCTTTTTTGTTTTTGTTTTTTTTATAAAAAAATGTTTCTTGTGGAATAGTTTGGTTTCGGCTTGCATAATAAAAAGGGTTGCCCAATGCATGAAATGTTGCATTCACATAAGGTCCAAAGAAGGGCCACACCATAAAGGAGGGATGTAATGTAAGCAGCCTATCACGAGGCCAGCACCAGTTGTTGATTCCATGGTTCAAACCAATGATCTCTAAGTGATATAGAAAACTGTACCATTGCTCCAAGGATCCCCTTTTTTGGCTACGTCTTGCATATTCACTTCAATTGTCTTTCATTTTTGCACTCTATGCAACTTTGTATTTTTTGAGAATTGAGCTGCCTTTCCTCTTTTGATTGGAAAATACTGTTTCTGTCAAGTTGTAAGTAACCAGTATGCCCCTTCTTAGATGTCTAATAGTGCCTTCATGAATTTTTGTCAACTTGTGACCAAAAAAATGTTGAAGTCATATTCATCATCTGAACATCTTGATCAATTTTATAAAATCAAAAGTTCTTATAACATCGCCTGGAAGAGTAAAGATCAGCTGCCTTTTTGGACATCTGATGCAGATCTTCTGTAACCTTTGTTTTGTTTCTCCTTCCTTTCAAGGCATTTCAATGCCACATCTTTATGCCACTTTTCAGTATCCTCTACTTCTCAATATACTGGATGATTTCAACTTACTTCATACCTTTGTCACACTCCAAATGTCAATTATATCCTAGTTAGCCATGAGAATGGATGCACCCTCTCGGTCACATTTCTTCTAGGGAATGTAAAGTAAATCAATCCTTTCATTTTTAGCTGTTGTTTTTCATTCTTAATGACTCAAATTTATCGACGGTAAATAAATGGAAATGAGAAATTTACTGCTTCCTGCTATAGATATTAATGAATGTGATGATCATTGGATGTAAGATGTTTGCAGTGGTAGGGTGGAATTGATATAAAATAGTGAATTTGGTCTATAGCGCTTCATACTGTTTGAAATTCATACAGTGTCAGTATGTTGCAATAGTTGATGATAAAACAAACTGATGTTGGAAAATAGTTATTAATATAGCTTTGTTCTGGTGTGCTTTACTGTGTTTGTGTGAAATGGAAACTTTCTTATTCACTTGTGTGTTTACTGCATCAATGAACAAAAAGGGGCCCGTTCTTGTGGTGTGGTTAATGCATTTGTGTGAAAGTGCACCTTTCTTATTCACTTGATACAAATACATTCAATGTGATTTATAGTGTTATCTAGTTGGCTAGCTCTTCCTACGGTTGCTGATCATAATCAAAATATTAGTCCTTCTACTGTAATTCGTGTTACATCGATGCATCTTCAAGTTGACATTTGTCTGTGATTTGGTAATGCAGCTTAAAATGGAGGTTTTGGTTTCTCTTATACTTCTTCGTGTAGTTTCCGTCCTCCTTTCTATGGAGAAGATAAACTGAAAAGATCAACATAATAAGCAGGGTGACACAAAATGTGATCCCACCAATAGTGCTTGTAGTAATGACATGGTTGTTTCTTTAGAATAAAGTTGTATAGCAAGTCATTGATCCAATAGTCTTTTCGTCTAAACAGTAACGGTTTAACTTTGTTATCTACGAGGCTTCTAAAGAAGAAATGATGTGCTCTTGCAATTATTTTCAAGTCCATTTATCAAATATTCTTATTTAACTCACTCCCTTACAATTGGACATAGCATGTTGCTGTTCAACTAATGATGCCATCTACCATCTTGATTTGGTGCGTGATAAGTTCGGTCTAAAATGTTATCTTCTCAAATTCTTAGAGTTGTGCAGAGATGCATGAGAATTCATGGAATATCATCTTAAACAAAAGTTTTTGGAATAGAAAGCTTTTCTTTTCTCAATTTGTGGTTTTTGTTGGTTTTTTAAAAAGGGTGGAACAACAAAAAGATTAAACATTGGAATTGTCTCTTAATTTTTATTAAGCATAGAGTGTTTTTGAACAGAAGATAGAGGTAGGGTGGATGAAATGGAGGCTCGCATCAGAGTCATGTGTGATAAGAAGGACATGACCTTAGATAGGAAGGTGTGAATGACACGAATTAAGGTAGAATGTTAATAGGTAGAAGAGTGTCCATACTAGTAGGTAGGAGTGCTTTGTCTTGTTTCCCTTACTAGTAGTTGTAAGGCTACTTCTGTAGTTTCATGTTCTTCAATTTATGTTACCATCTATTATTTCATATAGTTCGTTTGTTGTATTGTTTGTAATAGTACTATTTTGTCACTATCTGTGGTTTTTGTTACTATTTATTGTCTCTTGTTCTTCCATTATGTCTTTTTCTAGACTACTTTTGTCTTGAGCCGGGGGTCTATCGGAAACTACCTCTCTAGGTAGAGGTAAGGTGTATGTACACTCTACCCTCTCCAGACCCCACTGTGTGAGACTACATTTAGTATGTTATTGGTGTAGAGGGTCTTTTAAAAAGCCAACTTAAAAGTAGAAAATTTGCAAAAGAAAAAATGCATAATGAAATATAAAAACCTAAAATATCTCAACTAAATTTGTCCAACTAAATTTAAGTTTAAACAAAGACTCATCCTACAACTACACTACTAATTGTTCTTGTAAATTTGTAGCAACAAAATCAAATATTCAACACTCCTCTGCTTCAGTTGCTGCAATCTAATAAGGTTGTTCCTCCTCAAAATTTCTGCTTAGGTAGTTTGTGCTTGTGAATTCTTTTGAGTGTTGTTGAACTTGCACACTTTTTTTGTAACATGATTTTCCTTCTCCTCCTTTATTTTGTCTTTTGGTTGTGCATAAATCATCCTCAATTATATTGTCTTGTATGAAAGATCTTTTAATTTGGACAACCATAGGATTTGCAAAAATTTGTCGTGAGGATTTTTCTTCCATTATAATGTCTCATAGATCATAGGTTTCAAAGTAAAACTTGAACTTCACTGACCAATTTTGATAATTTTCATCCGTGATTCAAAAAGATATTGATGCTTGTCTTGATTAAAATAGGTATGTATTAAATTAAGTATTGGTTGTATCCCTATATTAAAAATTGGTATTGGGCTCAAGCGTTAAAAATAAGCAAGAGTTAAAAAAAGGCTCATGCGTTAAAAATAAGCACGAGTTAAAAAATGAATTGGAAATAGGTATAGTTTAGTGGATGGAAGGTTTTCTTCTTCAGTGAACTCACAGATCCAGTAAAATAAGATCAATGGAAGATCTTATACCACGGGTGGGTTTTTAAAAGGGTGGAGCAGCAAAATGATTGAAATTCTCTTAATTTTTATTAAGCATTGAGGAAAGCCTTAAATATCTTACATAAAATTTAATAATTTTTTATTTATACAGAAACTCCTCCTACGACTAACCTATTTATTATTCTAGTAAATTGACAGTAACAGAAGCAAATATTTCCCTTTCCTTTTTGGATCTCACTTTTGTTTGTTGGGATGATTTGCTGAGAGAGTTTTGTCACTAACTCCAACTTTAGGTGACAAATTTATCACCTAGGTGTGTGGAGGAAAGTTGGTTGTGAACTAATTTCTCGGATGTGTTTGTAGGCATTCCATGGACAGAGGAAGAGCACCGGCTTTTCTTGATCGGGCTACAAAAATTGGGCAAAGGAGATTGGCGGGGTATATCGCGAAACTTTGTGACGTCAAGGACTCCTACCCAAGTAGCTAGCCATGCCCAGAAGTATTTTATTCGGCAGAGTAATGCTACTCGGAGAAAGAGAAGATCCAGTCTTTTTGACATTGTTGCTGATACGGTTTGTCTTGCTTCTCAAACTTAAGCTTTGGATAATGATCATATTATGACCATATAGGCATTGCTGTGCACTATAGTTAAGGCCTAAAGCTACCCCTGCCCAAGCCCACCCAAACGCATAGGCAGTTGACATGCCGTTGCAGCATGTCTACTCTTAGTTACTTGGTCATCCATCTCATGTTACGACGTATGAGAAAAGTTCTCTTCCTGTTTCCGCGGGGTGAAACTTGAGCTTTCCTGTTTTGCTATGTTATCTGGGGCTTTTGGTGAAGTCCTTTCTTAGGACTTTTGTTTTGATCCTTTTTTATGTTTCTTTTCTATGATGTTAAACAGGCTGCTGATGCTTCCCATCCACTTCCGGAAGAACAATTTATGCTCCCACCTAGAGCAATGGAAAGTGATAAGGAACAGTTAGCACCCTCCGCAACAAAAGCAATAGAAACTAATTTTGCAGATTCACTCCCTTCCTTAGAACTTTCTCTCAAGTCAGATTTTGAATCCATGGAAACCGCTCCAAGTGAACCTGTTGAAGAAACGAAACCAAATACCACAATCAGCGAAATTCCTTCAGTATTTCCAGCATTCTTCCCAGCTTACATTCCAGTTCCATATCCCTTCTGGCCATCAAATGCCTTCCCGGTCCCTGAAGATAGAGGAGCAGAACCGTCTCATCATCAGATCCTCAAGCCAATTCCATCCGTCCCTAAAGAACCCGTGAATGTAGATGAACTGGTGGGAATGTCCCAGCTCACTTTAGCAGACACTGGTTCTGGCCTTATTGAGCCTTCACCACTCTCCCTTAAGCTAACAGCAGAACCATCACGACAATCAGCTTTTCATGCTAGCGCACCAGTCAAAAGCTCAGAGATTACCAAGGGTGAAACTGCTCCGATTCAAGCACTTTAAACCTATTGGGGATGAGTCTACCTTGTTTTTCTTAAGGGTGTAAGTACATGTTCTCTTCCCTCTCATCTATGTGACATAGGGTAGGTACTTTCAAAGAAGCAGCAAGTAGGTGAATTTAGCTGAAAATTCATTCTTTGTCATTGTATAGAACTTAGGGTGTCTAACATACTTAATACTGTGGTGTTTTATGTAAATTGTTGGCTTCTTTGTAATTGCTTTTATTTTCTCACATTTAAGAGAAAATATAGGGTCACTGATTCTGTTCAGTGTGATGGTTTGGCATAGTTTACTTCCAATTTGAGAACTTTTGATATGGAGTTGATTGTCATATGTTATGCATCTATAATAGTATGGTAAAATCCACAGTGTAAAATGTAGAACACTTCATGCTATGCTTATAGAATAATCATGAACTTATTTTCAAGGCCTATTTTTCAAATTAACTTAAGTGTGAGTGAGATAACAATGCATCATTGTATGATGGATAATATAAAGGTGTAATACATAATGTGTTCTTTAACTTGGCTTCACTTAACATCTAATGTGGAGTTTCAAATTTAGGGATTTTTCATCTATGACCCTCAACTTTGGGTGCACACAAGTAGATGCTTAAATTTGTATAAAATTATTCAAGTAAATAACACATCTTACATAACAATTTGTGTGAGATATACTTGAACTGATTTGTAATTATTTTGGGTTTAATGGCTCATTTATGTAGTTTTTCCTAATTAATAACTAAGGTAACTTACAAAATTTTCACTAGTTCGGAAGTTAATTACTTAGATACATGTTATTTTACAATATTATTAATCTTAATAGATTTTGATGCGTCCATATACATTCAGTTACATGTATCTTGGGATATATGAGTCAAAATTAGGTGTAATTTGTTCTAGATGCATTGCATCAAATTAAATTTACATGTACCTAAGATACATAGAAAAATTTTGCTCGTCTCCCTTCAATCTCGCTCACCACTCTTCTATGTATCTGGTATCCAATTACATGTGAATCACTTTCGATACATGTATCTAGTGTGATTCGCATGTATCTGGGATACATAGACAAATGTCATTGGCTCTCTACTATTCTCTCGACTCTCTCCCTATTTCAATGTATCTAGTAACAAAAAATATGTGTCTAGGTGTATTTCGCTTGAAATCTGGTATAAAATTATAAATTAGTATATAAAATACAATTATTTCAAACCATAAGGAGAATTAGTAAATATGGTAGAAATGTTTGTGTAACTACGTAGTTTCTCCAAATTATTACTACATATTGATATTCCCGCTATTGGATATGGAAGGGTCGTTCGGTTTAATGTGTTATTAAAATAATATTGATGTTAAACTCATACATTAATAATATTGTGCTTTCAGTAGTACTAATTGACAAGATGTGAGCTAGAGTTAACGCGAAATCGAAAGTTTGGAGAAAGACCCTAGAATTAAAATATTTTAAGTTGAGTGGAATTAAAATTGAATATTTAAAGTGTAAATTCAGTGATGTGTCTCATGTAGTGAACGTGGATGTGAGAACACCCAGGTCATTTCCAAGAGAGAAAGTTTTAAGTACTTGGGTTATTAATAATCCAAGGTAATAGGTAGGATGACGAGGATGTCACTCATTGTATTAAGGTAGGATAGATGAAATAGACTCTCATTCAATATCATGTGTAATAAGAATGTGTCACCTAGTTTTAAAGGTACGTTTTACAAAATAAAGGTTAGAGTTACTATGATTTATATGACTGCGTGTTGTTCAATCAAGAACTCGCATGTTAAGAAGATGAGAGTTGTATAAATGAGCATGATGAGGTGGAAGTTTGATCATACTAGAAGAGATAAGACTAGAAATGAGATTATTCTTATAAGGAGAGAGTGTCCTCCATAGAGGACAAGATGCAAAAAGTGAGATAGGTGGTTCGTGCATATGAAAAGGAGATGTGCATTTGCCCGATTAGAAGGTGTGAGAGGTTGGACAGTGTGGATCTGAGAACGGGTAAAAGTAAGCCTAAGAAGTATTAAAGTGAGGCGATTAGGTAGGACATGATGCAACTTGAACTCACTGAGGACATGACCATTGATAGGAAGGTGTGGAGGTAGAAGGTTAATAGAAAGTCGAACGTATTTCTTTTCCATTCTCACAATATTAATATTATTCTTTTTTATTTTTCCTCATATTTATATATCTACTAGTATAAGCTAAGATACATGATTTGTCATGTCATCGTGAGATATTCATGAGACACATATCCATCATGTAAAGATATGAAAATAATCATTAAAAAGTTGAAGTATCAAAATGACACTGAACGTAAAATTTAAAAGGTTATATATGTGTTTAGTCAAAAATAAAGGACTAATTGCCAATTAATATAGTTGTGAAGTAAATTTAAAATCTCTTAAAAAGTTCAAAAAAAAATTTGATCTGTAAAATCTCCACTCTTCTTCCTTTAGCCTTCAAAACCCTACATTTCATTTAGTCGCTGACTCGTTTTCTCTGTTATATGAATGATCTTCTTGAGCTTTTTGCATCTTTTATTTTTTTGTTAACGCTTTCAATTGTTACATTATTTTTTATGGAAGTAAAGTTACATTTTTATGGAACTACATGGAGGAAACAAGTAGCAGGTTATCTTCAGATAAATAACTATACACTTGCTTAATTTTTAAGAATGTATCAATATCTGCAAATGACTTGTTATTTGCATCCTAGTAAATGTTTATGAATGTATTTCACTTGAGAAGTTTTTGTTCATTGATTTTTTTGGATTTTCTTTCAATGTTTAGGATGGTCTATGGTTGTTGTTCCATTGTGGTAAGTCCATAATAATTTTTTTTATGCTATGAAGAAATTGAATCGAAATCTTTAGTGTCTTATTATTCTAACTCTCATTCTAAAGTTGATAAATATTTCTAGATTCTGAATTGGTTATCCATGTCAACATCGATTTATATCACAAATTCTTAGATCTATTAACCATTTGTCAAAAGCTGATAAAATTATATGAATCATTTTTAACTTTTAAAAAAAATCTAAAAGTATTTATAAACTATCTAATTTAATAGCATGCTTGGTAAAAAAATAATTCTATTTGATTAGAAAAAATTCTTTATTGTTTGCTATATCACTCAAAAGATTATTCTTCTTTTTTATATCATAAAACTCACTTATTTTTTATTATTTTTTCAAAAGATTACTCAAGTTTAAAAGTGGTACATATTTAGCTAAATTTTGATGACATGACTCTTGATTTTAAGCCAAAAAAGAGTGTTAAAAACCCAATCCATTTTAACAACTATTATTTGACCTAATACCTGATCTGTAAAACCTATTTACATGTTATGTCCAAAAATTCTTTTATATGATAAACAAATCTCTTTATATGACTAATCTAAACAATAATAATAATAATAATAATAATTATT
>NW_006239220.1:756423-778923 GCF_000226075.1 Solanum tuberosum | reverse complement strand
AATAATAATAATCTGAAATGGAAAACCCCATAATATTACTTCAAGTTTTCGGAAGTTAAAACACAACTTATGTAAATACACATTAATTATTAATAAATATTATCTCTATTAAACACTATTCTTATATAAATATTATCATATTCTATTAAACACTATTCTTATATATACAACAACAACAATAATAATCTGAAATGGAAAACCCCGTAATATTACTTCAAGTTTTCGGAAGTTAAAACACAACTTATGACATGAATTAATATAAATACAATGAATATTTGTATTATTAAATGATAGAAGAAAATCAAAAGTTTTGCAATATTTAAAACAATCTCTTCAAATACTCCTATAGTGCAAAACTATAAAAAAATTCAATGAATTATATTCATAAATTATCTTAAATTCTAAGTAATAACTACTATAAACATTGTTGCAAAACTTTTGATTTCCTTCAATCATAATTAGCATAAATTAATGATGAATTTTCTAACTTGAATAAATTAAATTTATCTTATATAAATGGACATTTAGCATATAACTAATTCTCACTATTTGGATGAAACAATATAATATATAGTAGGTGTAAACTTACCAGGTATGTAACAAAAATTCAGCCTTTCATATTTTAAATATGAGTCATTTAGTTATTATTTACTAAAAAAATTATTGTGCTTTTTATGTTGTGTTTCTCACATGAATGAAAGAACAAGATAATTTTGTTTGGAATGCTAAGAATATTGTCGTCATATATAGTTTATCAAGCTTTTGGAATCTTAGTAATACTCAATAGTATAGCAATATTTATCGTCTTCTTATTTAGCTATCTCTAGGAGGTAAGCATAGAAAAGTTGGTTCAATTAATTTCTTAAATTGTATTTGTGTTATATATAACTTCTCTTTGATTTTTTTTCTACTCATCGTTACATTTTTAAAGTACAGTTGTGTAGGAATCTTGCAGATATCACTATGTACATATTTCAAAATGATCATGAATGTCGAAGCTTTATGACTTTGTTTTCTTTGATAATATCTCTAATTTATTGATAATGATCATTTCTTAAAAATGATCTTGCCTCTATAATTTGTCTTTTGACTTCTCTATGTTGGATACCTTTAAAAAGGGGGATTAATTCAATAATATTTAATTTACGATATGCAAATAAGTCATAAAGGAACGAGAAGAATCATCTATTGATTTTTGGATCTCTAATACATAATTAAAAGTCCTATTAGACTAAGAACATTCTATCTTCACAAATTTTAACCTCGCCTTCCATCCAATCCAAGATCAAAGGCATGCGACAACTATCGCCTCCTTTATAATTGTTCACTAATTTAGTGATATGACATTATTTTGTTTTATTCCAACTACATAATAATCAAGTCTTCACAATTTATGGATAATAAAGTTGTCAAAAAACTGACTTATAATTTAATTGTTCTTGCGAAGAATTAATATGGATTACACGTGCAACACACGTATCTAGAACTAGTTATACTAAAAGTGGAAAGCTCCTGACCTCAAAGTTGGATTACGACTTTACCCTTTAGTTTAAAAAAATTTTTTTTTTTATTTTTATAGTACGACTTTACTCTTTAAGTTTAAAAATTATTCCTTTTATATTTTCTGTGTAAAAATGTAGATACGTTATCTTAAATAATAAATACAAACACATTCATATTTTTTTTGTACAAAATTGGACATATACTCTTTAGTTATTGTAATAACTAATATTTCCCCTGCTAATTCGTTCTTTATTCAAATCTTCCAAGTTGAATCATTATCCTTTATGGAGTCATAATTAATAATCCGTTTCTTCCACTACCAACTATTAATATATTTGTAGAGTACATAATATAATATATGATATTTTTGTATCCAGATCAAATTGATGGTGTCTAACTAGTGCAAGTAAATTGAATATTAAATGTTAGATTGATCGAATAAAGGTAATAATTATTTGTAACTGTCATTTTTCACATTCCACCTTAATTATACAAGACACCAAAGCTTCAAGTCATTTGGTTATTTTTCTTTTTTTCCACAATTATCTACTCTTTTTGTTTGTTTTATTTTGCTCAGCTCCAACAAAATGTCCAGGTAAATCTATTTTTTTGCCTTTTAGAAAAGTTTATTTTCTGTCAATTGTTACCATTTAGGTATTTATATATCTGAGTTATATTAAGATTTTTTATTGTATGTTATCTAATTAATTTATTTCTACTTTGTTAATTTCATTATATAATATTATTATTTTCACAATATTATGTAACAATAAATCCTCCCAAAAGCCTTCTTGTCCTTCTCGTTCAAGCCCACTTGCAGTGAACCCTCCGATGATAATTTAACTGTCATCATCCTATTGGTGACCCTCCTAACCTCTACCACTTACTCCTTCAGCTCTCTGTCTACTAGAATGCCTACTCAATTTTCCTTCTGAGTACCACAACTTATACTCATCCACATCCCGAACCTTAGTTCATACCTATTCGGTTTCCTGAACACAAGTTCTATTAATCCTCCTCTTGTTGAGAATTCTCACTATCTCAATAGACTCGTCCGTTAACGATCTTATATTCCAAGAGCCTACTCTTAGCCTCGCAGCTCTTGTAACCCCCTTACCACCCCTACCTCTCGCCCCTCACCCCAACCCCGTCCCAGAACATGACCCTAGTCTACCATGTAACACCAGAGCCACTAAAGCTAATAAACAAGACTAGTCAAGGGTTTACATTACAACAAGTGAGGAGTCTAAAATACAGTTCAAGACAAGAATCAATGGAGGGATAAAAACCTTAAAGTAAACATACCAATCCAATGCACTAACAAGTCAACGAGTGACGAGTAGTAAAGAAACTCAAAACAAACAGCTCCAAGAGAGGAACGAAACAGCAAGACACAACCAATGATAAAAGGTTTTCGACATTTTATATAATCACCCTGAGACAGTTGTGTTCATAATTAACAATATCAATGAGGCTCACTAAGATTTTATGCTGCAAAGTTCCCTACATTTAAGTCTTAACGTAATCAAATATTTCACGAGTACACCATATCTGCAAGCTACCGTATTTTCTTTTCAGTCGCCTGTATATTACTAGCAGGATCGAACATAAATTTTAAGAGCAAACCAACTAAAAAGAGAAAGGAATGACATCAATAACTAACTAACACTGGAAGGAACAATGACTAATTTTGAAGCAACAATATCTTCTCTGACTCAACGATAGCTGCGGTATGCGGGGCTGTACATGCAGCTCTCTGCATATGCAACTAGGTCCTTGGGCTGCGGTAGACGAGTGGCCAAACCTATTAAGCAACAAAATGGACAGAGTTTAAGAAATATGTGTTAGGCATGTGAATCTTCTTTCCAGAGGAGAAACATACCTAATTCATATGCTTTAGCTGCCACTTTGGCAGCAATATGCGCTGAAATCTTTCTTATGTTGGAAAATGGGGGGTATATGAGTCCCTTTTCGAAGTTCTCTTGAGAAACTTGCTCCGCTAAAGCTTCCGCTGTTTCAAAGAGCACAATTGGAGATAAAAGTAAGACCTTATGAAGCATAAAAAACTAAAAAGAATAGTCATCTTCCACAAGTAAGATGACAATGAATTCTCGCTTATATTTTTTCGTGTGGCCATCTGAGTCGGGTAGTAAAGTTGTTTGCAAAATATAAAAAGTGGCTAGAAGGAACTGCAGTATTACAAAGGAAATGAAGCTACTTCATAAAAGTGTAAAAACTGTTTTTATCTGTGCACCAAACTCGGAAGTGAGAAATTTAAACAACTGAAATGGTACTCCTCAGAACATCTGAAAGCTTGTTGTTGTCTGTCCCTCCAAACTTAAGGATAAATGAAGCTTGCTAGAGGTGTCGTGTTTGATTACGTGGTCCATGTTTGACTGCATAGGAAGCATGTTCTGGACTACTAGCTAACTATGACCTTGTAATTTGATTGCAAAATCTTCCTTCATAGTGTTTATCTTATTATTCAACCTTTTTTAAAGTATGAACTAAAACGCAGAGGTTCGCAACTAACAGCTAGCTCATGGAAACATGTAAATCCCAGAGACCTAGACAGATGAGCAATTTCATAGAATCAAACCGCAAAGGTGAACCTATTTTTGCAATTCCATGGACAATCTGTTGGCTGAACACTAATCTCCAAGGTTTGCACCTACTTCATTAACCTCTAACCTCTAGGCTACACCCTTGGATGCTATTGGTTACTATGTTCCTCGAACTCTGGTGTGGGTATCCGATCCGGGTGTGCATCTAGACTAGAGGTCTGATCCTTCCTAATACAAAATTTTAAAATTCAGGCTTACGAATACGGGTGGGGGAATTCCGCTAAAATAATTCAAAATTCTAAAAAGATCTATAAAAAAACCTTAAATGTTGTGGAATGCTAAGTTGCACAGACTCTTTCACTTTCGATGCCGCGATTCTCCAAAAATAAACTTTTGAAGAATCCGAAATGCACCCATTGACATTTTAGAAGAGTCCGAGAGACATAGATGGGATGTAGCCAAAATTCAATCTTTCATTTTGACAATTCCCCAAGTAGTAGGCATTAGCAGGCAGCACCTAAAATTCGACCTTTCATTTCCCATTTTTCCTTCAAATTTTGTCATGGATTGAGGTCAAAGTACCCGATCTCGATTGACCACACCCTTACCAGTACCATGTGTCGACCAGATGCGGTGGCTAAAATGAAGAGTCCACGCAACATAGATTGGCTGTCAAATTCCTTTCTTTTAATAAGTAATGGCTGTCAAATCTTTTACCACACCTAAGGAGAAAGGCTGGAAAGATGTTTATGGCAAATTATATCAGTGACATATGGCATAGAGTTTTCATCCAGAAATAAGGACAACTCACCATTCCACCCCTCTAAAAAGAAAACAACGACTGTACGTAAGCTTGTCAGTATTTTCCCTTTTCCTGTTGCTCAATTCCCTCATTTACGTATTTATGGAAAAAAGGGAGGGGGTAATATTGAACTACAACAAATTCCACAACTTACAGGCTACGAGGAGCATGTCATCGTGGACGCGAATTGCACCAGAAATTATCAGTCCTAGACCAAACCCAGGGAAAATATATGCATTATTTGCCTAGACAAGGAAAAGAGAGAAGTTTAGTATGGATCTTGCATAAGTACTGATAATGTAAAGAGATTTACCGAAAGAAAAAATGATGATAATGGAAAATAGCTAAGGGTTTGAAATCTCTGACCTGGCCAGACGCATAGACCTTCCCGTTGTACTCAACTGGAGCAAATGGACTCCCACTAGCAAAAATGGCTCGCCCCTGAAGGAGACATGATAAGAAAATTACACGGAGAGACAAATATTGACTGTGTAAGAGACTGACTTCAAACATGAAAAGTAAACAGTATCTCACCTCACTCCAGCTATAGGCCTCCTCAGCAGTACATTCAGACTGTGATGTTGGATTGGAGAGGGCAAAAATAATTGGTTTCTGCATGACATAAAATTGAAGGAAAAAGAAACCATCAGTTTATTGTGTTACATGTTAACTACACAAACTGGTTGAACTACAGAAAGTAGCTTTTCCTATCCAAGTAGGGCTTCATTATCTTACCTCATTGAAGGTTGCCATAGCTTGTACAACTTCTTTAGTAAACGTTCTCCCAGCTCCAGAAGATCCAATCAAGACCGTAGGCTTAATTGACTGACACAATATGAGAATTGTGAGAGGGAGGGTGAGAGGCGGGAGGGGAGTTTTGGGGTAGAGGAGGAAAAAATAGAGGTACCACCTTCACAGCATTCACTAGTTCTTGTACTGGTTCGTGGTCATGTGCCCAGGGCCTCTTAAAATGTTGAAGCATCTCCATGCGAGACTTAACAATCAGCCCCTGGAGAGAGGACATATGGATGCTTCAATTGCATACAAAGTGAGGAAAATGATGAAAATAAATAACAAGTCTGATGAAGGAAATTTAATACCTTAGAATCCACCATCCAAATTTTCTTGCGAGTCTCTTCTAGAGGGATTCCAGTCTGTACAAGAAAGAGTAAAGTATAAAGGCTTGTAAAATATCTTCATATTAGACGTAGCTGAAACTAGAATGGAAAGAGCTAACTTAAAAAATGACAATTGTTCTATTTAAGTCCAAACCTGCTTTGACATCTCAAGAGCTATGAGTTCAGCTATACCTGTGCCAGCCTGCATTGACAACAAGGTGAATGGGATACAAAATGATCAATTGATTGAGGCAGAAAGCGTGATCAAATCAGAAGAAATACAAGCAGCTGTTGAATAATAGCTAAAATCTTAAGAGCAAGGAACACACAGAGCAACTTTAAACAGAATCCATTTTGGTCTTACAGTACACGATACTTTGTGACGATCAAATTTTCAGTATTCCAGTAAGACATGTTATTTCTAGGAAATAATGGCAAAAGAAAGGTCACAGTTCAAAGTGCAAGTCAGCAGTATAAGTGATAGATGTACCTCTCCTGCTCCAAGGAATAAGAATGTATGTTCAGACAAGCTTCCTCCAACCAAATTTAATGCGGCCATCAGCCCAGCAAGGACCACTGATGCTGTCCCCTGGAACAAAAACAAGATAATATGTTTGCAGTTTGCTAAAGAATTTGTGTAACAAACAGAAAACATCCACTTCCTACTCCAAGCACCCGTGAAAAGAAAACAATAACAAATTAAGGAGTCCTTGACTTACCTGTATGTCATCATTGAAAACAAGGTGGCTAGTTCCATACTTTGCAAGGAGGTCAAATGCATTATGATTTGCAAAGTCTTCAAACTAAAGATGTCAATAAACAAAGTCAGATTATCAAGTATAATGTTTAAGTGCACTTATCTGCAATTTTTCCAGAAAATATCTACCTGAATGAGCACTTTCTCCCCATAATTCTGCTTGACGGCATACATAAATTCATCTAAAAGTTCGGCATATTCCTGAGAATGGAAAAGAGGATCAAACAAGGAACATTAAGGAAATATTACATCTTCTATAAATACAAGGTAAAGTAAGCATGATCAGATATCAAGTTTGTGAACCTGTCCGGTAGCTCTTCTTTGCCTGAGTCCAATGTAGAATTCATCGTTCAACAAATTTTCATTGTTTGTACCCACATCAATGGTAACGGGCAAACACTGAAAAGAAAGAGAGGATAATCAGGCTTTCAACTGATAAGACAGAAAAAGCAAAGACCAAACAGATAAGGTTATATGACTGATAAACCTAGTACTCCCACCATCCCAATGAATGGTAGAGTTGGAGTACGAGAGTCCTTAAAGTTTTGAAAATGTACATTTTTAGAAACTCGCCAAACATTTAGACAAGGAAACAGATGTTCACTCTTCAAGTATTAATAGTGCAACACAAATTGGAAGATAGGAAATATATTATATTTCAGCTCTGTGTGCTCATAGCATATACAACAGAGTAAACTATAACAGGAGACTACGAAAGGTGACGACCGGGAAACTGTCAGATACCGCTCAGACTGTCAAGTTAAAAACATTTATGCTCAAATTACAGCTTCATTTGGCAAACATCAATCAGAAAGGAATTCACAAACTTACACAACGAACCACATAATATGAGTCTATGACAAGGGGTTACTGGATAGAGTGATAAAGTGAAATCCCAGAACTCCATATAGATACAGTAGTGTTTGTGGAATAAAGTATTTGTGGATACAGTAGTATCATCTAAATTCCAACTACTGTTATAAAGAGAAACTTACAGCTGAAGGGCGAATGCCTCCCAGAGCAGTGTATAAAGAGAGCTTACCCACTGGTATCCCCATTCCCTGGTAAAACGTAATGACTGTTATAATATGTTAACAATGACAAAGAAATACATTATGGAAAAAGATACATATAGGTCCAAAAATGAACTGGAACCAATAGTTAAACTGACGGAGGATTTATTTGTCCTGAAAATAGAATTAAGGAACTTCAACCAAATCAATACACAATATACCTGGCAACCAAGGTCCCCAAGGCCCAGAATTCGTTCTCCATCAGTAACAACAATAACTTGAATTTTCTTCTCAGGCCAATTTTTTAGTACCTCATGAATTTTGCCTCTGCAAAAAGCTAGCACATATTAGTTTTAACAAGAAATAAGAAATGTCAAGCCTTTAATTTGAGAAGCTATATAGTGCATTCAAATGCTTACTTTTCTTTCAAGCTGATAAAAAGACCTTGAGGACGCCTGAAGATGCTACCATATTTCTGGCATGCTTCACCAACAGTTGGAGTGTAAACTATTGGAAGAAGCTCCTCAACATTGTCAATAAGAAGCTTGTAGAATAGCCGCTCATTCATTTCCTGCACCACGATTCATACAACAATAAACAAGAGTATTATGAAGCAACTAAAGGCGGGCATACACGTGCAGGACTTCTGGACTTGAGCTGAACAAACAAATGGTTTTACATTTCCCAGTGTCACCACACTTGAAAGATTATTATACACTAATCATCTGTGTTCTGCTCAATTTAGTATAACATAAAAGAGCTTGACGCAAAAAAAAAACCTTAATTGCAGAAAGTATTTAGAACCTTAAAATCATTTTGTTTACTACCTGAAGATCCATCATGGCCATGTATCTTTGAAGTGGTACATCATACTTACGGATGCTGTTCATCATTTTCTTGACCTGTGACAACGAGTAGCACAACAATGTTGTTATTGAACTTTCATCTAATCAGATAAAGAGAGACACGGAAACTGTAGGATCTGTAAAATGCAGAATATACAACCTGAAGGTCATGACTAATTACGACAGGAGGAAGAAGACCACGCAAATAGTGGGCGTCTCTCTCTCTCTCAGAGAAAGCAAGGCCTTTATTGTAGTGTGGGTTACGCAACAATGAGAAACCACTGCAAGCAAAAGAACACAGTATGTTTCAGTGCGCGTAAGTAAAGACAACTTCTGAGATAGTCAAGTGTCAGACTAACGCTTGAGCCTATTTCATTAACATGGAAGAAGGAATTGTTAAATGAATGCTGAAAAGAGATAATCTTTGTAAGAAAAACAACGACATGGAAGTTCAGCCCTTCTAAAAAAAGTACATAGAGCAACTGCATTTATGATATCTCAAGAAGGCTCAAGAGCAGGACGTATTAAGTCGAACTTAATGCAGAACGTCTATCAAGAGCAAACTGTGTTTATGATATCTCAAGAAGGCTCAATGAGCAACTAACAACTTCAATAGATTAAGATATAAACATATAATATACTCGAACTAAATGCTCATATCTTATAATTGTTGCATCATCTTAAATTCTTGATGCTTTTTATTGAAATCACTTACTTCATCAAACAATAAATACTCTAACTTAAAATGGAAAACTCAATCCACAACAAGGCTTATAGAACTAGCCCCAAATTCCTGGGATCGCTCTTCGGAAACAGTGTCTCGTGGTACACTCTACCCTCCCCGGACCCCACTTGTGCGACCTCACTGAGTATGTTGTTGTTGTACCCTAGGTGACTGTTGGAGCATAGAGGCATCATACTTGGGAAACAGTATCTGTAATGTAAATTATAGGTGAGTAAAGATAACAGTGACTAACACAAAATATGTCCACCCTTGGTTTACCAAAAAGACAAATCCCAATAGCTCTTAAGTGGGGACAAAAGATTAAAATTTAATTGTAAGAGAAATAGAAGAAAAGCAAGTGCCTTTATTTGATATTAACAAAACATCTATATAATCAGATCATGCATATGTAGACAAAAGGTTACTAGTCTAGCTGTGATGAAAGCTCAATTTCTTTTCTTTTTTTAATTATACAAAAAAAGCCAGAATACAAGAGCCTCTAAAACTAGATAACCCCATTTAGTTGGAATGACATGAACATCCATCTCGGAGGTCACAGGTTCAAGCCATGAAAACAGTCTCCATATACAATAAACTCTTGTGGTTCGGCCTTCCCGGTCCTTAATTAAATTAATCAAAACCCATCTAAATCTTAAACTTAACCCCCATCTGGGAACAGAAAGCATAGGAATTATCGACTCAAATTCAAAAGAAGTAACTTTTCACCTAGCAACAGATAAGGTCCAAGGTGTGATGGATTGATCTTCTGTGGCACTATCCTCACCATAAACGTCTTGAACTCCACCAGTGACAGTAGATTTAACCTCCATCTCAACCGGTGCAGCACTTTCCGTCAAAGCATTCTCCACCAATACACTAACACTTCCATCTCCAGGTTTTCCGTTTGAACTCACGGCGGCTACCACCACCATAGGAGCTGAAACTCTTCTGCTTGACTGAGTCAAACATCTTGAAACCCCAGATAACGAATTGTTCTGCAAAATACAACAAAACAATCACAATTAATAAAATATAGAAAATGAAAAATTGTCCATAAGTGAACAAAAACAGTAATCAACAACTTTCAACTCAATTTTAAATATGGGTATGTCTAAATCAATCTGAATGTTCATGAATCACAGCAAGTTTCGTTTTTTTTTCATTTTCAGTGGAAAAAGAAATCTGGGTGTTGTTCCCTTTTCCTTATCCTATCTCTATCACTCAAAATTAACAACTTTCAGCTCAATCTATGAAAATGGGTGTCGTCAAAAACTCAATCTGAATCAAAGAATTAACAATCAATCAAGACAATTTCTCCTTCTTCTTCTTCTTCATTTCATCTGACTGTGAACAATCAAAACAGAGATTTAAGAAATGGGGTACTGGTATTACCGTAAAACTGGTGCCATTCAAGGAGAACATGGCTGAGTTTTGAGCAGAGTGAGAGAGGAGATTGTTTGTGATAGATCTGCTGAAGTACTACTCTTTATCTTCTTCTCTCCTACTTGTCCTCGCAACTCTGCAATTGATCAGGGCATTTTGTAGCAACCAAATTACCACTTTTCTTTTTTCACTGTTCAACTTTTTCCTATTACACCATTTACCCCTTTTTCGGACACGCTCCCAAATCCCAATAATATTTTCTTTTATCAAAATTTGAACTCGAGATCTCTGTGTAATAAGGAATCACTTTCACACCTCATAATAATCTATGTTGGTAACCCTGCCTCCAAATGAACCCAACTAGAATATTTATTTTATTTCAATTTATATAATTTATTATTTATTTAGTTCATGTCAATAAAAAAAGATTTTTAGCTGCATATGTATTTATAACTTATTTTAAATTATAATTTTAAAAAAATAAAAATAAACTTAGTGTAAAGTTAAACTAATTCATATTAATTGAGATGGATGAAATGTAAAAGAAATTACTTTTCTATTTATAAAGCACTTTTTTGGTGTGTTATATAAAAATGAGTTGAGGTGTTTTATTAAAATTCGATATTTAGATTATTAATTTTCCTTTTTTGTTAAAAATTATATAATATGTGAGACTATTTAAAAAGGGATGATTTGTTTTCCTTTTTAGTCTATTTGAAAAGAATGACTTTTTTTTTGGCAACACGTTAATTTCAGTTTTTCATGTGGCATGTTTTAGGTCATAAAATTAAAGGATATTTTTAATATATTTGATATAATTTTAATTTTTTTAAACTTCGTGTTAAATCAAAAAAAAAAATTAGAAGGAGAGGAAGTATTATTTAAGTTCCCTATTCAATCCAAATATTACTTAAGAATTTGCTCTTTTAATACTTAGGCAATCCAAATATTAATCATCTTTTAACATATTACCTTAAGTCCTTAACATAGATTTTAATTAAAGTTAATGATTGTAATTTTCCAACTAGAAAATATTTATTATTTTATGAAAAATTTAGTTATAATTTTAGTTTGTTGAATTATGTTTGCTTCTTCCTCCCTGTTGTCTTAAGCGTAATAAATAAAATATTTAGACATGTTTTGTTGGTTAGACACTTAAATTAATTTTTAATCAAACTCATGAGGGCACGATATATAGTATAAACCTATGAATTTCTTCTACGTTGACTGACAATCCAAGAGAATACTATTCCCTTTACTACATATTTATCTAGTTTGATTTGACATAATTTAATATAAAAAAATAAAAATATATCATAATATTTGTACAATTATAATTTTTATTTATTTTATTGTCTGACTATAAAAAGATTTCATTACAATAATATTTTTTTTAAAATTGTCATTATTTTGAATTAATTAATTTTAAAAACATCATGAGAACCATGGGTTGGAAAAAATAAGAAAGTGATGCTGACAAGGATCTGTTTGTGCATCCCTGTGGAAATCTGACATATGAATTGTCAATGTTTTGCAAAAGATTTTGTGATTTGAATCTAGTAATAAACTAGCTAAGGAAAAATGCTTTTTTCGTACCAATTACTGTTAAATTATACTTTCTCTGTCTACTTTTAATTAATCATATTTTTCTTTTTTAAATCAAACTATAAGAATTTTAACTAATATTTTATGATATATTATTTAATCATATTGAAAATGCAAAAAATTATAATTTATATTATTTTTTGTATAGTTTTTAAATATCTAAATTTTTGATTTAAAATATCAAATTAATGTAATCTAATTTAATTTTGAAAATTAATCAAATTGATTTTTGAAAAACGCAAATTATGTACAAAAAGAGTACGATGCCACATAGATTAGGACGAAAGTGTTTTAGCTACACGTTAGAGACCACTTGACCTAACATGGATGCAAGTCATGTCTATTTCTGCCTTAGGGATTTTGTTCTCATTCCTTCAACAACACAACAAGGAAATATTATATAACTAAGAAAAAATAATCAAAAAATGTTCTTAAACTATGTGAAATGAATAAAAGTGTCTTTTGTTTATAGTTTGGCTTTAAAATATTCTTATCGTCAATATTTTGATTCAAAAATGCCTTTGTAGTTAATATTAGGGGTGTGCATCGGTCAGTTCGATTTTATGTATTATTAGTTCGATTTATCGATTTTTGATTTTTAAATATATTAAATCAATAAGAGATTTTTTATCGGTTTTGGTCCTTAACGGTTCGATTTTCGGTTTAACCAATAAGAAAATACTTATAAAATAAATATATGACTTCTCTAATAAATTTGACGTGATAACACAATAATGTAATGAAAAAAACTATACAAGTGTAACACAAAGAGAAATTAAGAGTAATAAGATTCTTACTTTAGATTTTGATGTTTTGTATAATGTGAAGTTGTGAACTAAAAGTCACTTTGAAGTGTGAATTAAAGGCTAAAGGATAAAGACCGTAACTAGTAAGGTATTAAGATTAATATATAGTAATACTTATGTACAAATAAATATAGTGGATTACTAACTTAATAGGTTGTCGATTTATCCAATAACTTAGTATTAAAAACCCCTTAATTCAATAACCCAATAACAATAAATCAATAATACTTTTTTGGGTTAAGTTTATCGCTCAGTTTGATTTTTGCACACCCCTAGTTAATACTTTGATCAAGAAACACCCCTATAGTTACTAAATGGGTTAAAAATAGCTTTTTTCCGAATAAATATTATATTTCTTTTCTTTTAAAGCACATTTTCTTCCTAATTAAAATATTATTAAAGACTCCTATTCTTGTTTTCTTCCTTTTAAAATCACTTTAACAAATAAAAATGTAGGAAATAAATTTTTTTCTTCTTAATCTCATTTATCAATTAAAATAGAATAACTTCATATACCTTTTGAAGGATAATATATATAAGATCATAAGTATATCCATCATTAATTTTTATTTATATAAAGATAAAAAATAATTATAATAATAGCAGCATCCCTTCCTCTCGCACCCGGTCTAGTATCTCTTAGGTCGATATCCAGTAGCTCCAGTAGCAGCAGAGGGAGAAGATCGGTAGTAGAAGGTAACGAACTAGAGACTCAGAGAGAGATCAGAAGCAAAACTCGACAAGGAGAAGGCGGAACCCAGGTGCAGCCTATTCTAATTTAACTATTCTATTAGTCAAGGTTTTTCGCATGGACTTCCGGTCTTTATTAGTTGACAACTTTTTTATTGCAATTTTAAGTTCTCCAGTTACTCCTGCACAAGCAACAGCAGTTATGGATTTGATAGTTTTTTCTGAATTGAAGTAGGATAAATATTTGCTAATTTTTTTTAAAAAAATAGTATTAGAAAAAGAATATGTTAAAAAGAAAATAAATAATATATTTATTTGGAAAATGGGCATTTTTGGACCAAAAAATTGACAACAAAGGCATTTTTGGATCAAACCATAAACGAGGGACTTTTTTGTTCATATCATATAATTTAAGAACTTCTTACCATTTTCCCTATAATTAATGAAAATAATGTTCTTTAATAAATAATTAACAAGTAGTAAAACAATATTAATTATTAAAAGTAACATATAATAGTATGTGAACAACACAGGCCATACAATTTTGGTGGGTAGGGTAGACTGCCCAGGTTGGGTTGGAGATGTAATGTTGTATAATTGGAGTCCATGCAATTAATTACAAATCGTGGCGGTCAGGATTTTTAATAATGGGTTCAAAATCTGAAAAAATAGATATGCGAAATAGTCGAAGGGTGCTCGACATTTATTATATATACTTAAAAAAAATTTTAACCATTTATAAATAATATAATTTTCCGCTAAATGAGGATCGAATGAGCCCCTATCTATAAGGTGGCTCTGCCACTGATCACAAATATTATCTTCATGACCAAAATAATACAAAATACTGTATACGTTTGAAACTGCATCCACATATAAATCCATGATTTTTCACATCGTATAATTCGTATGATTTGGACATTAATGATGATGACAAACCATTTATTTGGCCAATCAAATTAACATTTCTCTATAGTGAAGGAAGGCTTCGTTATAGCGAAGGCAATGAAGCTAAAGGAATTATTCATCGTAGCAAATGAGTCTCTTGACCACTTGGATAGAAGAAAATTAATCTTTCAGATTTTTAGGTATAAAAATGAATATTTGTTTATAAAAATATCATAAAAAAAATTTTAAAAATGAAAATGGCTTATAAAACTAATTCTTCCGGAAATTGACATATTTGAGTCAAATTATTCCTACATTCCTTTCTTTTTTGATTTTTCGTTCGGTGTTTAATATTCATTTTAGAGTCTGACTAATTTAAATTCATGTATGAAAGTTCCATTTTTTTTTAGATAAAGTGTTATATACAAAAGACAACTCTATATTCAAAACTCAAATGTAAAACTTCTAACAGAAAATGGAGGAGTATTTCTTACTCCACCGCAACTTTGGATGGTGCAAAAAAAATTTCTAATTTGTTGCTAACCACGTTGAAATTTTACAATGTTAGAAATTTTGGCAAGACAATATGTTAAAAGTTGTTGAGAAAATATCCTTGGGGAAAACAAAAATGTCATAGTTTTGAATAGATTAAAGTTGTGTCTACTGCAAAAAAAATAAAAATAAGAAATTCCCCAATTGTCATCAACCTCAAGTCATGTCTGTTGTTTTTGTTAATTATCTTCTTCAACAAGACTACAACCAATCTAAAAATTTCAGTCATGCAACATATATATATATATTGAAAAAGAAATTAAATAATAATAAAAATTTAAAGAGATTCAAGCTAATTTTATGGATCATGTGAAATTCAAGTTGCTAAGGTGGACAAAAAATTAAGGCTAATTAAGAGAGGACTATCATAATGTTTCAAGTTGAAAAATGTTGGTTCATAGGGATTTAGGTCGTTCGATTTTGAAGTTTATTAATTTTAAGTATTGACTATCCATTTGAAGACACACTAAATCATTATATAATCATTAAGCTATCAGTTATTGATCGTTGTCGGTTTGGTTATCGATTTAATTATTACGATTCACAAAAAAATCATTGAAAATCACTTTAAAATGACAAACCTAATAAATCATGAACATGAGTTGACATATTGCATCATGCTCAAAACCAAACACTGAAATCCTGTAGTATAATCAAAAACTTTATATACCGAATGATATAATTATAATTTCTTAATTTTACTATCAAGTTATAAATAAACTGTTAAGGAAAATCTCAAATCGTTAATAATACTCGATATAAAAAGAACTCAAATCCATTATCAATATCGCTAAATCAATAAATTATTATCAAAATTTTAATGAAATAAATAAATAAAAACATATGTGATGCAATTTGGTGTGTGGGGTTAATAAAGTTGAACCAGACAAACTAGGAATTCCCACATCGTTGAATCCGCCTGACGTTAATGTTAATGCTCTTTTTTGATTGCTCTATTTTATGTGGCCACCAAATATCCATCTATCTTTTGCAACATCAAATGTTATAAACGTTTTCCTTTTAAATTACATTAGGGGGGTAAAAAATAAAAAAATCAAACTTTCATTAATAAAATAGGAATTTAAGTAGTCAATTAATTGAGCTATTAAAATCTCATATTATAAATGTTAAAGTTAATATGATAGGTTCATCTAACAAATCAATTTTTGGTACTCGCTCTGTCTAACAATAGTTGTTCACTATTGAGATAACTATTGTTTTGACACACCTTAAGAAACAATCAATAATATAGGTAATATTACTACATTACCATTTGAATATATGTTTTGAAAAGAGAAAATAGTCAAATGACCTCCCAATCTATTGTCCAATTCTCAACTACACACTTATACTTTACGGGGATCCTATTACCCTCTTGAACTACTTTAAAATGATATAAATATCACCCTAAAAGTATACACCCACATTCATAACCTGAAGTGGTGGACACGCACTACCAGCTGTCAGGCATATATAATAATTTATAAAAAACTTTTTTTAAATTCTTCTTTCATCTTTATTCTATTTTACCTCTTTTTTTTCTTTTAAATTTGTAATTATATATATATATATATATATATATATATATACACGTGCAAATTGAACCTTCAAACTACAGATTTCTATAATACTTACCTTAAATCCTTCAATTGTTTTCTTGGCTTTATTAATTTCTTAAAATTTGAAGAAAAAAAAAAAACTATTGTTCTTCATTGTGTTCATCGAATTTGTGCAAATCTAGAAAGTTTGTGAATGTGATTGGGTTTGGTGTATTGAATCTACACATTACTTATTAATTGATTTTGAATTAAGTGTGAAGATTTAAGCCAAAAATCAGAAAACCCCACTGACCTACAAAGCTGTCAAAAAAAAATAAAAAATTGTGGTTGCTGGGTTTGAATCCAAATCTGAAAATTTTCATTTTCAATTACCAATTGTAGAGACTAAATTGAATCCTTTATGGGAATCCCATTTTTGAGTTCTTGAGTTTGAAAACGTCTAGATCAATTGATTTGAATTAAAGAAATTTTTTGGAGGAAACATAAATTCATGGACAACCATTATTAAAGAGCTTCGAAGCTCAAGAATAAATTTTCAAATTTATCGGTGAGTTCATATTTTCCTATGATTATTTCTTCCTCATCGCCGACTCGTTCGATGAGTTTTTCTGTCAAATATTAGGATTTATAATCTATCAGATGGACTGCTATCTTCTTCTCCCATAGAAGTGAAAGGGAATGTAATTCCCTCCATTAAAAGGGGTAATTTTTCTTATAAAAATAAATAAATAAAAAGAAAAAAAGAAAAAAATACAATTTAACTATAATAAAAATATAACAAAAATGCTTTTTTAATTGTTTTTTGCTTCTCACTCTGTTTGAGAGAGTGAAATGCACTCTCTATGCCATGTCAGCACTTGAGGGGTTACTTGATTGGTTTTAAAGTAGTTCAAGGGGGTAATAGGACCCCAGTAAAAATTAAGTGTATAGTTAGAAATCCACACATAACTTGAGGGGGCATTTGGATGTTTTCTCTTTTGAAAAATATATTAGATATTTGAATAAAAGTATTTAATAGCAAAAGTAAAATAGATACAAAAGGGTAAATTATCTCTTGATTTTTCAAACTGAACACGTATTATTCGACATTTACTTTTAGTATAATGGACAAATAAAAATGAACTGAGGAAGTAGTATAATCTATTTAAGAAATTAAGATAATTTTTGGTAGTATTAATTAATTGTTAAAAGTATCAAATAGTTTGAATCTAGCTATTACCTAACAAATTCAAGTTCCCTATTAAAATAGTATTAATAACAATAATCACTAATTAATTAAGGTCCATTTGAACATCAATTTAATCTTTTAAAATAATTCAAAACATCTTTTCATATACATTAAAATATTTTTTTGGCACACACATTAAAATTTCAATTACTTTTTTTTAAAAAAACTTTTAAATGTTACTCAATTCATATCGAAACCCCTATTAAATATTCAACTAAAAACTACTATTCCGGTGTTTATGAGTTGATAGGAGAGAAGAGAAGGGTGAATGGTGGAGAAAAGTTAGGTGGGAAAGCCAATTGAATTTATGGTTTTATTGACCTCTAATTATAAAATAGTATGCAAATTAAGCAAGGTCGTGTCATTGTTAAAAAAATCAAAACAAGTTTAAATGATTTTTTAGTTTACTCTTTTTATTAGTATATTATTGATGTGGTTGATATAGATATATATAATAAATAATTAATAAGGAGAGATATTAAGGTAAAATAATTTTGAAAGGTAAATATTTTTTATATTAATATTTTTTTAAAATTCGAATAAATAAGAAAATGCGATAACTATTTTGAAACAGAGGAAGTATGACTTATGTTGCTATCAACGCCTTTTCATTGTCATTAATTTCTACCAAGAAAGATACATAGTAATACGTTTCATTCATTTCATACTTCCTCTTTTTATCCTCTTTCCTTCCATTTTCTTGATATAGGGTGTTTACTTTAATTAAGAGTCAATTATGTCACAAATCATAATACTATTTGAATTTGAGCAATTTTGCCCCTGTTCGAACTTCTAATTAATATTCTCGTTAAGAGAAATTCACGTTTGGCCCCTTAACCCCTAACATAATTTTAACTTATTTTAAACCACGATAAATTTTTTTTGATGAATACATATGTTTAAATATTTTTTTAAAAAAAATTAAACACGATGTGAAGTCTATTCATTATATCCTAAAGCTAAGTATTATTTAATTGGAAAGTTCAATTAGACTTTCAAATAACTATCTCAATATTTCACGTGAAGTTCATGTACTGAAGTTCAATAATCATACTCATAATCAAGTCGTAATTCCAAAATACAAACTATAGTATTTGCTAAAATTATATTCAAATTTGGACATTTTCCAATTAAACGGAATTAAATCACAGAAGAGCTTCCTACTAAATCTAAGGCGTTTGGACAATATTTGTATTAAAGTTTTACAATTAAATATTAATTTGAAGTTCAAATTGCTAAAAAGTTAATAAAAGCTTTTGTGTTTGGATATGAATTTAACTTAGAATTTTTTTTTGGTGAAGTAATCTCAATTAAAATGCACCTTCAAAATACTGTCTCAATACTTCCTGTTTTTAAATTATTATTATTTTTATTTATTTTGATATGATATAGAGTTTAAAAAGTAAAATCAATATATAAATTTTGTGGTCTTAAATTAAAAATATGTAAAATATATTAAAATATCCTTTTATTTTATATTTAAACATGTCATATGAAAAAATTAAAACTGAAAAATATATTTATTTTAAACGAACCTAACAGAAAAGTACAACAATAGCATACCTATTGTAATTCTACAAAAATAAGGTTTGAAGAGGGTAAAAATTTACGGAGATCTTACCATTATTTTGGAGGTAGAGAAATTGTTTGGATAGACCATTAGTTCAGACCAAAACGAATAAAAAGGGAAAGTAAGAGAAATAAATTGAATAGTATTTCACTTGAAGTTCAATATTTATAGTAGGGAAAAGGGTCTGAAAAATACTCTAATTTTGGCTGAAATTGTTGTTACGATACCAAACTTTATGGAGGACCTTTTACCCCCTGCACTATTTAATAGTGTATTTTAAAGGTATATATATGCCTACGTGGACATCATAAATATTGCATCATTTTAAATAGTAATGTGTCCACGTGGGCACATATATACCTTTAAAATACACTATTAAATAGTGCAGGGGGTAAAAGGTCCTCCATAAAGTTTGGTATCGTAACAACAATTTCAGCCAAAATTAGAGTATTTTTCAGACCCTTTTCCCTACTATAAATATTGAACTTCAAGTGAAATACTATTCAATTTATTTCTCTTACTTTCCCTTTTTATTCGTTTTGGTCTGAACTAATGGTCTATCCAAACAATTTCTCTACCTCCAAAATAATGGTAAGATCTCCGTAAATTTTTACCCTCTTCAAACCTTATTTTTGTAGAATTACAATAGGTATGCTATTGTTGTACTTTTCTGTTAGGTTCGTTTAAAATAAATATATTTTTCAGTTTTAATTTTTTCATATGACATGTTTAAATATAAAATAAAAGGATATTTTAATATATTTTACATATTTTTAATTTAAGACCACAAAATTTATATATTGATTTTACTTTTTAAACTCTATATCATATCAAAATAAATAAAAATAATAATAATTTAAAAACAGGAAGTATTGAGACAGTATTTTGAAGGTGCATTTTAATTGAGATTACTTCACCAAAAAAAAATTCTAAGTTAAATTCATATCCAAACACAAAAGCTTTTATTAACTTTTTAGCAATTTGAACTTCAAATTAATATTTAATTGTAAAACTTTAATACAAATATTGTCCAAACGCCTTAGATTTAGTAGGAAGCTCTTCTGTGATTTAATTCCGTTTAATTGGAAAATGTCCAAATTTGAATATAATTTTAGCAAATACTATAGTTTGTATTTTGGAATTACGACTTGATTATGAGTATGATTATTGAACTTCAGTACATGAACTTCACGTGAAATATTGAGATAGTTATTTGAAAGTCTAATTGAACTTTCCAATTAAATAATACTTAGCTTTAGGATATAATGAATAGACTTCACATCCCTTTTCAAAGTTGGTATCGTAACAACAATTTTGGTCAAAGTTAGAGTATTTTTCAGACCCTTTTCCCTTTATAGTATAAAATACATAAACTCTAATTTTTGCGCTAATTACATCTTGTCAAAATTTTCTCAAATTACAATAATTTTGAATTTTTCATAACTCGTGTATATATTGTTTCTTAGCCCGATACATAGCAAACGATACTAAGTTATGTATTAAATATATAAATATATATTAGATACATAACTATAAACTAGATTCCTATTGATATATGTTTGAAATAATTGTGATTATGTATCAACAATAACATTTTTACCAAATACATTGTACACAAACAAAATTGTAATGTATCTAATAGACGTGGAGTGATTTATCCGAATGTTAGGAGAGAAGGAAAAAGGAATTTTTGTAATTAATTCAAATGGTACAAATTTTTAGAAATTATATTATCTGAAATTGTATAATTACGTAATTTTCTCATATTAATATCATAGTTCAAGTATTTCCAAAATATACACTACTTTTTTTTTTATTTGACATTTAATATCCACATTAAAATCGAACTATTTTAAATTTACACTGCAAAAGACCCCATTCAAGAGGACTAAAAATTCTTTTACACTTAAAATTTAAATTCGTAATCACTAATTAAAAAAAAAAATTCATTCACCACACCATATCCATCTAAATATTACAAACTACTAGTAGTTGTAATAATGTTCAGTTGAATTGTCAATTTTGTCATGCCCACAGCCTACTTGAGCTTTTTAAGTAAATAAATTGGCATTCCACTTTTTTTGGATACCGACTGGCAACTTCCTTGGTCCAAGAGAACCCGCGTCGACTCGCTCATTCAATTCATTTACAAGCAAAATAATACTTTCATCGTCTTATTTTATGTGACATTTTTAAAATTTTGAGATTCAAATAAATTTATTTTTAATCATAAATTTTTTAATATATCTTTTAAACATTTTGAATTATTAATTATTGTGACTTATAGTATTTTCTATATAGTTTACAAATATATAAATTTCATTTAAAAAAAATTAAAGATTTATGCATAAATTTTCGATCAAACTTAAACTATTTGACTCTCAAAAAATGAAAAGTGCCACATAAATTGAGACATATGGAGTAATATTATGCAGTGGGCCCACACATAAATATATCCAGGGGCGGAGGTACACTATGCTCAGATTGGACACCCTTCATCAGAAAATTACATTGTATATATAAGTAAAATTATACTTTAAATGGTTAAATAAGACATTTTGTACACCCTTAAGCATAGTAAAGTTTCTTAGCCCAGCGGTATCTTTGCTCAATGTGAAGGTTTATTAATGCGCGCATGCACGGGTTCGAATCACAGTTTCTACATTTTGTTTTTACATTTTCAAAAAGTTCCTAATTAATTTCTAATTATAGTTAATAAATCAGTTATGTTTTTAATAATTCAAAATTAATATTATCTATTAAAAATATTAATTAGAGACCTAATCATATTTAATAAAGATGTTATTTTTTCAACAATTCAAAACTCATATTGTCTATTAGAATAATCTCAAATTAGAGACCTACAACTTAAAACTATAACAAAAAAAAACAT